>NC_045454.1:25111469-25166469 GCF_002776525.5 Piliocolobus tephrosceles | reverse complement strand
AGCAAGAGGCTCCAGACACCCCATTCAGGGGCTGCCACGAAAGCACCCGCAAATCCTTCATGAAAGGGGAGACGTGGACATATTCTTTTTTTATTCTCTGACAGGTATCTGTTTGCGCGCACATCCTTGAGTGCTTGCATCTCGTGTATTCAAAAATCCTGTTTAAGAATGCAAAGGTCCATATAGTGTCATTAAAACAAATGAGTATAACCCTTTGGTCATCTAGGTGAAAGCATTTTGCTGTTTTTTTTTTTTTCAAATTGCTATTGCTATATATAAATGTAACGTATAGCAATAACTGTAGAAAGATACTGTGCCCTTGTGTATGGATAATTAAAATAGGAACATCTCTGGACTAAATTAAAATGTGTAAAAACCAAATCCTTATAGCATCCATGAAATTACAGAAGCTACAAGTGAATCACTAGCCCAGGGACGAAGCATTTCTCTCATTACTTCATGAACCTCTTCCATGATCACAGTTTTACATTTTCACAAATCTACATGGTTCTTTTTATGTCACTAAATATCTCAGCTCACTTTTACTGCCCTCCTTATAGATATGCGAGTTGGTAACAGCATGCAAACAGTCTCCAATCATTTAAGAGAAACCAACACTTTCAGTGCTTTTGATGACACTTACTACAAATTATGAACTAAAAAACTGAGCAGGATATGAGGAGATAAATTATATCTTTAGAACATAAAGGGGAAAAAGGCATATTTTTCAGTATCAGAAAATCAAAACCCACGAGTCCTAATCTATGAATTAAGAAGACCTGAATACCTGAGAACGTGTACACAGATTTTTGCCCTAACCCATGACCTGCTCAACTGTGTAACTCCCCTCGACAGAAAGATCCTGATTTGCCCTTTTCTCCTCTGTACTCTGAACATAAGAGGTGTTATTACCCATAACTTTTTACTTAAAGGAATGGTGCAGCTGGGAAAATGAATGAATTTAATTATCAATGCAGTGTGAAAAAAATCATTAGAGCAAGGGCCTGGAACGCCACATATTAAAAATAAACAAAGGCTATTAAAAAACAGTTCCAAAAAGGGACGTCAGTTTTTCTTCAATTCTTAAAATGTAAATACCAAAAAGAAAACCATATGTAAACATCTATAGTTATAGAAGAAATTACTCTTTAAGAAAATGTTAAATGACTGACTGGATCATTTAACTTTAAATCTATACTTTATGTGGCAGTATAGGAAGGTCATTTGATTGCCATGCATAGAAAAATGAGAATTCTAATAGGTTCTCAAAGTTTCACCTTCATAAGACAAAATTTTCATTATGAAATTGTATTTAATGGTGAGCACATAGAACTTCTTCCTCAATTGCATGGGATGACACTTCCGTCAGAGGCGTGTGAACCAGAGCGACTCCATCTTGAATGGGGGCTGGGTAAAATGAGGCTGAGAACTACTGGGCTGCATTCCCAGACTGTTAAGGCATTCTAAGTCACAGGATAAGAGGTCGGCACAAGACACAGGTCGTAAAGAACTTGCTGATAAAAACAGGTTGCAGTAAAGAAGTCTGCTAAAACCCACCGAAACCGAGGTGGCCACCGCCATGACCTCTGGTCGTCCTCACTGCTACTCTCCCACCAGTGCCACAACAGTTTACAAAAGCCATGGTAACGTCAGGAAGTTATCCTATATGGTCTAAAAAGGGAATACGTGAATAATCCACACCTTGTTTAGCAAATCATCAAGAAATAACCATAAAAATGGGCAACTAGCTGTGCTTGGGGCTGTTCTGTCTATGGCATAGCCATTCTTTTTTTCCTTTACTTTCTTAATAAACTTGCCTTCACTTTACTCGATGGACTTGCCCTGAATTCTTTCTTGCGCGAGATCCAAGAACCGTCTCTTGGAGTCTGGATCGGGACCCCTTTTCTGTAACATCTTTCCAGCGACCACACAGAAGGGACTACAGTGAGGAAACCCCCAACCCAAAGGTTAACCTTGGGTAAGTGTTGGTATCCTGTAACACTTCCATAACCAAAGGAAGCTTGTCTTTACCTTTCTGAAAGACAGCAGAATTCTATCTTTTAACTAAATTTTTAAAAGCAACTCTAGATGAATATTCCCTCCATGATGGGAGAGTGAAAGCACTGATTTAGGTGAGTATTAGGGGAAAATACTAAGCACAGGTGCCTGGGAAAGGTCTTTCTAGTGGGCAAAGACTATGGAGAAACATGTTTTCTAGGCAAACAGGAATGTTGAACTGCTTATTTGAGGTTCAGAATTTTCTGCTTGGGACCAAATTTGACCTGTAGCTGCAGACTTCTCATGGGGTATTTACTGCAGGGCCATTTACCAATTGGAATCTGGAGGAGTCCAGGAAAGATGAATGGAGGCTCAATTGTTTCCATCTGAAAGTGAATGGGGCATCTGAAATTGAATGGGACCCTGGATCCTGTAAACATATGAGATCTTAGCCTCTGATAGTCAAGTTTGGAAAATCAATGAAAGCAATAGACTTTCTCCCATGCCCAAAGCACACACAAAATAATAATAATAACACCACCAATAATAATAATGCAATGTTGCTTACACTTTCAAGAGGTTTATGGACCACCTCAAAGCTCATGCATGCACCCATTTCCCCAGCCCCGAGAGAGAAGAGACAGGATGACAGATCCACCCAGGACAGAGTGTGACCCAATGGTGATCTATCTCCAGCTAAAAAGCAGGAGCAAATCCCACAGGAGCAAACTAAGGGAAGACAAAATAATTCCACCTGGGAGGGGAAGAGCAGGAGGTCTTTTCTCCCATCAGCTCAAGGAAGCCTACTTTCTGACCGTAGCCACAAGAGTTAGACACTGAAGAGTGGAAGAGTGTGTGGGAGATGCCCAGTGCCACAGAAACGAGACGCTTTCTGAACAGTGAATCCAGTCTCCAGCCAGAGGGAGGAGGGCCCAGGAGCTGCCACGTATCCTCAGCTATAGCCTCTCCCTCTGGTGGACCAGAGCCGCCATGTTGATGCTGGAAGAGAGAGGTGCAGGCTGAAACCCACATCAAACGATTGTCACTAACCAATATTACACGGTTGTTTTTACTTTTGCCAAAAGCTTTGGTGTATGTGTGGTTCCTGATTTACTTATGTCCACGTCTCTGCTCTCCCCTGGGCTTCCCAATGCTTCTCTGGGAGGTCAGGTTCTAAGACAGAGTCCAGTTGGTTCTTCCCAAACTCTCTGGGCCTGGATCCCTGCCTGGATCTGCCTTCAGGGATCGCCATCAGAATGGCACACCGCACCTGCCAGTCCCCTCTCTGAGCCTCAGTGGCCCCATCTCTAAAGCCAGGACACTGAACAAAAGCATCTGAAGGTGAATGGGGCCCTGGCTCCTGTAAATATATGAGAGCTTAGCCTCTGATAGCTAAGAGCCTTTTGGAAATTCAATGAAAGTGATGGACTTTCTCCCCACCACAAAAAGATAATAATGCAATGTTGCTTACAATGTCAATTTCATGGACCACCCCAAAGCCCCTGCATGCACTCCAAGCTAAGAGCCCCTGACCTGGCTCAAAACCACCATCCTCACCACCATAAGTTTTAATGTGAAGGAAACTGAGCTCCAGAGAAGAGGATAGAGTGTCCCAAAACCACGCAGAAGGAAAATGACCAAACTGGAGAGAGAACCCATTTCCTACCTCCTAGGCAATATCCTTTTCCTGGGCTCTTCTGCCCTCTGCACTCCTTCATTCTCATCAGTGCCTTTCTGATTACCCCCAATGTTGCCACCTTTTTGGCTCCCCAGGCAGGAATTTGATATCTGGGCCGCGCAGGTCACCCCCACTCCAGAGTTCACCTCCCAGCAATGGCAGAGACGTGGGGAAGGAATGACGAAGGTGGAACACGGGAGCCAGAAGGGGCACTATGGGTCCCAAAATGCCACGGCCATCAGGTAAGCACTGGATGACCCTGGCTGAGAGAGGGGACAATGGAGACAGAAAGGGGCCACCTGTCCCTTCCATGCAGAATAGGTGGCCCTAAGCTGTTGTTTCAAAAAGCACATTTGCTGTCTTCAAAAAAATATATGTGTGGAGGAGGAGGAGGAGGAAGAGGAAAAAAAAAAAAGATGCTCAGGCTAGATAAATTCAGAATGATTTGAATACATTACTGTAGTTAAGTTTAGTACATAAAGTACTGAGGATGGCTCTGCCGTGCATTTCAATGAAGCCCAAAATAATGAGGCACTAGCTGGGCTGTTGCGGCTTCGTCAGAGCGATTCTGCCCTAATAAGTGGGAAGGAGGTGGCCACGGCTCCCTGCCTATGAATTGTCCTCATGGGATTTGGCCCGGCCTCTGAGGGGAAGGCAAATGGAAGATGAGAGAAGGCAGGCAATTGGGATGAGAGACTGAACACCTGGAGAGAAGGATGAGCCCACGTGGAGCATTTCCAGGCTTGAACCAGCCAAGGCATCCTTCAAGGTGCAACAAAAATCTGTCCCCTTAGACCTTCCAGGTCTTCCCAAGGGAGGCTGTGGGGGGACGTGGAGTTCAAATACCAGGAGGGCAGCCTCCAACCTGCTTCTCCCAGCTCTCTCGTCTCCACCTCCTCAGACCCTACACTCCCATCCAGAGAAAATGGAAAGACATAACTTAGAAACCAAGAGGCCCAGAGGGCACCAGCGATTCCCTCCAGGATCCATCACAGGGAGGAGATTAAGGAGAGGAGGAAGGGAAGAGTGAGAAGAGAAGGAAACGAGGGAGGGAGAAAGAGCAAGGGAAGAGAGGAAGGAAGAAAGAGACAAAACAAAGTCTCCCATCTGTAGCTGCCTCAGCCCCTGAAATGGAGAGAGATGCTGTGTGTGGCTTTCTCCAGCATTTCCGGGGCCTGAAATGGCTAAATCTGCAAGAGCTAGAGGAGGAGAGACTGACTCCATCACCACTGTGTGAGTCATGTGTTCCAGACAACAGCCTAGGAGCCAACATCCAGGTTGTAGGGACAGGGGAGTGCAGCTGTGGCTCAGAAAAAGAACACTAGAAAACATGATGGCCCTCTGGGAGGACCCCTTGTAGAGCCTGGTCTCTGACTCCATAAGCAGGCATTTGACACTCAGATGCTGGAGCAGAAAGAGCCGTGAAGGCAGCAGACCTGATCCCAGGCAGTGACAAAAGAGGGTTTCCTTCCCCTTCAGTCTCCAGCCAGAGAAGCTGGGAGTTCTCTCAGGTGAGCCCAGCAGATGTTACGAGCTTGCAAATAAAGGGTGAAAGTGACCAGCCTCCGTCTAAAGGGAAACCCAAGCCTGTGGCCAGCCTCTCACTGAGAAAATATAAATAGTTAAATCCGTAGAATCAGCCTCCTTTTCTGTTCTCTGGATATAACTTGCTCCTGGACGTCTGTGAGTAGTTAGCTGAAAAGCTGTTGGGGTGGACATCTGTTGTTTTTGCCTGCCCAGCCGCTTTTCTCCTTTTACTGGAAATAGCATCCCGATTTTCCTTGAGGAATCACTCCTCCCCCATGCTCGATCCATGTGGTCTTAGGTGGAGCTGAACCCACCCCCAGCTCCAGGGACAGGCAAGTGACCCAGACCAGGACAATGAGGGCATCATATCCCACGGGCCACCATGATTGGCTCACGGGTTGGGATAGAAACTAATACAGAACAGCCCGACGCAATAACAGGTCTTTGTGTAAAAAGAGAATCTTTTCACTGAAGTTCCAGAGAAGATAGATGAATGTCTGGTGCTGCTCACAGCCATCTTGCCACCACAAAGAGAGACTCCAAGCTGCCTGAAAATGGGGTTAAGGCAGAGAACACCAGAGCTGAAGCCTGCTGACAGCATTCTTGCCCCTGGATCCAGCTACACCTGAAGCTCTACCCCCTGGGAATTTTAGTTACAGGAGCCACGTTCATCTGTGGTTTGACAAGCCCATCTGACGCGGGCTTCTTGCAAAAGCCTTGACTAAGATAAACTCACTTATAGATTTTTTTTTTTTTTTTTTTGAGACCTTTGGAGACTCTCTAAGGGAGTCTATCTTAGTCAAGGTTTATGGAATCTATCATAAGTTCACAGATTGACTGATAAACATATAAGGTGTCTTCGCCCATTTGTGCTACCATAATGATACCCGAGACTGGGAAATTCATTAAAAACAGAAATTTATTTTCTCACCTTTCTGGAGGTTGGGAAGTCCAAGATCAAGGTGCCAGCAGGTTCCCAGTTTTCTGCTGAAGGTACTGTCTATCTCTAAGATGGTGCCTTGCTGCTCCATCCTCTGGAGGGAAGAACCATGTCCTCATGTGGCAGAAGGTAGAAGGGTGAGCCGGTTGAATACTGCATAAAGCCTTTTTCATAAAGGCCTTAATCCTACTCACAAGAAAGGAGTAGCCAGGCTCAGTGGCTCATGCCTGTAATCTCAGCACTTTCAGAGTCCAAGGCAGGAGGTCGCTTGAGCCCAGGAGTTTGAGATCAGCCTGAGCAATATAGTGAGACCCCATCTCTGCAAAAAAATTTTAAAAATTAGCCTGTTAGAGTGGTATGCACCTGTAGTCCCATCTACTTCGGAGGCCAGGGTAGGAAGATCACTTGAGCCTAGGAGTTTGAGACGACAGTGAGCTATGACCACACCTTTGCACTCCAGCCTGGGCAGCAGAGAAAGACCCTGTTTCTGAAAACAAAAGAGAGAGACAGAGTTGCCCCTCATGGCCTAATCACCTCTTAAAAGCTCCACCTGTTAGTAATATCACATTGGCCAAAACACCTGAATTTTAGAGGAGCCCCATTCAGACCATAGCATAATGGCTCCTCTGAAATCACAAGGCTGATGGGAGGCAGAAGAGCCTCCTCTCCCGGTACCATGATGCCTACTGGGTTCCCAGGGTCTCCAAAAAAAGTTGCACTTCGGGCTGCACTGTGAGTGAAGGACTCCTTCCCCAGGAATACATCAAGCTGTGAAGTATTCACAGTTTTTAAATTACTCATCAAAGTTGGATTTTTTTTTCTCCTCCGCTACCTTAGTTACTGATTATTTCCAGATCCAGCAGATATACAAACTCTTGTTTTTAAAATGCAATCAGCACACCCACGCACCCATCTATAGATAGTAAAGAATAGGTGCTGAAGCCCCTGGAATGTATTGCTGTTATGCAGGATGAAATGGACAGCATCACAAATGTACACTCAGCAGGAAAATACGGTTTACCTGGTAATTCAAGCTGGGGATGGATAATCAGTTCATTTCAAATAATGAACCAAGAAAGCACTGCCATTTGGAAAACCTGGGGTCCATGCTTGTCTGTGGGATCTTGGTGTGGCTGTGTCATTCTTATGCGGAAGGGTCACCGCCTCTTCCAGAGGACACAGGACACCGTCTCCAGTGGGTCAGACACAGCTGATGAGAGACCACCCAGGCAGACTTCCCAGGCTCCAGTTTCTCATCTGGCTCCAGTGGTTTTGGAGCCCACAGAGAGGTCTGTCATTTCTCCAAACGCTGGCTCTGTGGAGGGGCAGATGGTGCACAGTTCTGTCCCTGGTCTCAGGACAGGTTTAAAAGCCCTGTTTGTTGATTTCCTCTCTTGTCCTCTGTGCATTCAGTCCCATCACTGAGCTGCTCACGGCTGGGAGCTACAAGATCCTTGTAGTGGGGGATCCTTCCAATTTATCCTGACATGGCTCCAGAAAATGCTCAGGTGGTTTATGGACAATGCACTCTTACGGCTCCAGACCAGCTACTAGAGTGTAGACTAGGGCAGCATCAGTGCAGGAAAATATCTCAGGAAAATAAATTCACACAGAACCCATTATAGCTGATTTTGACCTATTTTGAAGAAAATTGTACCGTTTGTAGGTGTGGGAATGATCTGTTGCAGGTGGCCTACACTGTGACCTCTCTTGTAGGCATGGAGATGAACATACTTGGTGTCAGCCACTCTCCTGCCCTGCTGGCTCAGTCACCAGCCTTTTCAGGCACGGGGTCTGCAACCATGGTTTGTGCAAACTCTTGAGCCAGGAGCCACAGACCTCATCCGGGGCTTACGGCCTGCCAGACCAAGGAGTCTGAAAAATCCACACAGTCTGAGTTGTCATGCTGGGCAAAAGCCATGCCCATCCACAAGCCAGTTCTCGGCCTCCACTGGAAGCTTTGGAACTTTATTCCCATGAAACACTGACCTAATCCTTGCACTGAGACTGCTATTTACATTAAAATTGGTCACATAATGAAAAAAAAAAAAAAAAAGATAGTTCATTAATATGCTAAGAAGTGCTAATTTGAACATTGCCAAAAAGCAATTGCAAATTCCATTTTGCAACTTGCAAATGTGATGCAGTGCAAATTAGGGCTGATGGACCCATCTTCAGACATTCAAACTTCATCTGGGTGTTTCTGAGTTCCCCAGGCCTTGGCGGCGGAGATTGGCTGCAAGACCAATGGGGGTGATTTCTCCTTCGTTGGAGATGAAAGACCATGACTCCAGTAGTGGGTGGACAAACCAGACATCAGGTGAGTCTGAGGAAGGCTGTCTCCCAGGCTTTGCTGAAATGACCCAAAACAGAAGAATAGGAATGACCCCAAATGCACACACCCCATGTCTTCAGTGAGCAGGAGCTGTACCAGATAAGCACTCTGAACCCAGTGCAGCCCCCATCCCCCAGCCTCAACTCCATCTTCCACTGGGTGGCCTTTGATGCTCTGCTGACCCAAGCTGGGTTGAGAGGTAGCCTGAGGCCCCCTCTTTCAGCAGGAGAAGCCAGTGGGAACCAGAGCCAGCTTCGGCAAGGGTTGGCCATATTCCTCCCAGAGGTGCTCTAGGGGCAGCTCTTTCCATGGAAAATAAAGCCCCAGGGACTGTGCCAGGCTCAGTTGCCCCTTCCATCTTCCTGCCATCCTTTTCCTGTCTACACAGACAGTGGAGTAAGAACTTACATGACTGAGCTTCCAAAGTCAGAAGACACCCAGAAATAGATGTGAGATGAAAAATACACTTGCAAGTCCCTGAAGACAGTGTAGCATCAGAGACCAACATACCCTCCCCTTGGTAAATGGACACTGTCAACTTTACCTCAATCTTTGGCTGTCATTCGTTCTTTCATTGGATTCTAGATAAAGTGGGTGGCCTGCCTTTGGCAACACGCTGTTTTCTTTTTTTTTTTTTTTCATTTTTTAAGTGTGTATCTTTAAACATGTAACAATCTATTACACACAGCAAGATATTCCAGCTCTAAGAGACACCGGCCACGGTCCCTGGTATCCATTGCCATGGTCTGCCAGCCAAAGGGCCAGCACAGGCAACAGCTCCCCCTAGGTCTTCACACTACTGTAAGCTACCTTCCCGGAAGTGGAAGACCAGAACTTCTTTCGGGATCTAACTCCAAGGCAGAAGTGTCTCACTCGTGAATAAATTCTCAGGTGCAACTTCCTTCCTTTCCTTCTTTCCTTCCTTGTCCCTTTCTTTCCTTCCTTCCTTTCCTTCCTTCCCTCTTTCTTTCCTTCCTTCCTTCCTCCCCTCCTTCCTTCTTTCCTCCCTTTCTTCCTTCCTTCCCTCCTTTCTTTCTTCTGCCCTTCTCTTCCCTCCTTCCTTCCTTCCACCCTTCTCTTCTTTCCTTCCTTCATCCCTCCTTCTTTCCTTCTGCTCTTCCTTCCTTCCTCCCTTTTCTTCCTTCCTTCCTTCCCTCCTTCCTTCCTTCTGCCCTTCTCTCCCTTCCTTCCTTCCTTTCTTTCCTCCTCAGCTACTTCTCAAAAGGACACAAAAGGGTGAAGTGAAGAGATGGAGGAACACGGCTAATACAAGGAGAGGCAAGTCCACCCTGGAGCCATAAACAAGGTGCATACATGGCCACGTGGACATGCAGTGCCCACAGGGACACTGAAAACGTGGCCCTGAGCTTTCTGTGGAGCTAAAGCAAAGAGGAAAATAAAACCCAGTGAGGAGCACCTTGTCAGTATAACTGAAAAGGCAGCAATTCTGCTTTTCCTGCAGCTGAGGCCTGAGAGAAATGTCTTGGGTGGGTCCCCTCCAAGGTAATGGACAATTTCCTCACCATAGATTCTATGAGGCAGCTCCCCGGCCCGAGCCAGAGCCTGACTTAGCTCTCCAAAAGTGTCTGTTTGCTGGGGGATTGTCTAATCAAAGGTGAAAGTGGAAAGCAGGGAAGGCAGGCCCAGCCCCAGGCATCACCCACCACAGCTTCCCAGACCCCATATGTCTTCAGCATTGCTCATGCTGCTCTCGGGCCACCCATGGGGCTTTGGCACACAGACAGTTTCCTAATCACCCAGGCATCTTCTCATGTGTCCCCTGCTCAGGGAGGCTTTCTGTGACCACTCTGTCCAAAGCGGATCATTTCAGCCAGGCGAGGTGACTGACACCTGTAATCCCAGCACTTTGGGAGGCCGAGGAGGGTAGATCATTTGAGGTCAGTTCAAGACCATCCTGGGCAACATGGTAAAACCCTGTCTGTGCTAAAATTACAAAAATTAACTGGGTGTGGTGGCCTGTGTCTGTAATCCCAGCTACTTGGGAGGCTGAGGCATAAGAATTGCTTGAACCAGGGAAGCGGAGGTTACAGTGAGCTGAGATCACACCACTGCACTCCAGCCTGGGTGCAGAGGGAGACTCTGTCTCAAAACAAAAAGCAAAGTGGATTGTTTTTTCACATGCTTATTACAATCTGAAATTACCTGTTTCTTATGGTTCCACATAGAACAGAAACTCCACGTGACCAAGAAATTTTTCTTAAGCTGAATCCCAAGCACTAAGAATTTTACCAAGCATGTGACAGATACTTAATAAATATTTGCAGAATAAATGAATTGGCATGACAAGTCCTTTGACAGCATATTCTACAGGCCACGCACTTCTAAGCACTTTGAAAATATGAACCTTCGTGTTACCTTTAGAGAAGCCCTTGGACGTAAGTTCCATCACCAACCCATTTCACAGATGAAGACACTGAGGCACAGAGAGGCTCAGTAATTTACCGGGATAACACAGCTAGTGAGTGGTAGGACCAGGAAGTCTGGCTACACAGTCAGAGCTCTTGACCTCCACGGCCGATGTTTGACTGGGGCAGGTTGCCCAAGGGAGGATGAGCAAAGTTTAAATCTACTTCCCCGCACTCAGAAATCTTCCATACCCATTGCTCCTTTCTCTCTCGTGGTTCCTGAACGCACTGTCTAATTTTGGAGATAAGCAGCCTAAGCCATTTAAATTCTCCTTTCTTTAACGTTGTTGATTTTAGCTAAAATGCGAAGTGTAGTGCGGAAGAGCCAGACGGCATCCACTGGAGAGTCTGGGATTAGTTCATTAATAGGTTCGGCTGCAGCCCATGCGGCAGCATAACATTAGGAGCTAACTGCTTCCGACCACGCGCCACTTAGAACCCCACATTTGCAAATCAGCTCAAGACGCACGTCACCGTGAGAGATGACAGTGTTAAAGAAATGCATTTTTCATTGATTCTATTAATATTAGTAATACTTCTTATTGAATACAACTGGTGTAGACAATGCAAAAAGTTGTTTTTCTCATTTATTTTCTAAATCAGCCAGCATGCCCCAATACCAGCCTTGCTCTTTGGACAGCTGCTGGCTGTGAGCATTTCATGGAGACGGACGCGCCTGGCCTGGTCTGGCCTCTTTTAGCCCTGTCTGTACCCCAACACATGCCCAAGTCCAGAGCAGGAACTATTGGAACCATTTACAGCCCATTAAGAATGCCTGAAGCTGAGCACCATGGCTCACACCTGTAATCCCAGCACTTTAGGAGGCCGAGGCAGGTAGATGGCTTGAGCCCAGGAGTTTGAGACCAGCCTAGGCAACATGACAAAACTCCATCTCTACAAAAAAATACAAAAGCATTAGCTGGACATGCACAGCTTTAGTCCTAGCTTACCCAGGAGGCTGAGGCAGAAGGATCACCTTAGCCAGGGAGGTTGAGGGTACTGTGCACCACGATTGTGTCATTGCACCCCACCCTGGGCAACAGAGGGAAACCCTCTCTCCAAAAAAAAACAAGAATGCCTGGGAACTGAATGGAGATTTCTGGGGAACGAGGTCCCTCTATACCCCAGGGAAGCCTGCAAAGGAGCCCCCTGATCCCTGAGACACATGTTCTAGTGTGACTGTGTTCAATGAAGTCCCAGATGCAGTGCCACTGGCACACTGGCACATGGAGCTCAAAGGAAAGGAGCAGGGGAATGAGTCGGAGGTATGTGTCCTGTGCCAGGCCTGCCACTCTGCACACTGGCCCCAGCATTACGAGTCTCCCTCACTTGGCAGTCCCACTCCAAACGTTTCCACATTTTCTTTGCCTCCTAGTTTCTGCTTCTCCTAAGTTCCTGCCTTCACACGTCATGACCTCCTGTGGCCCATCCACCTTGTGGCAACTTTGCTGCTTTTGGCTTCACATTCAAATGTGGATTGCCACGCTGAGAGAAAGCAATGCCTAGGAAAATATTCTAAAAAAAAGAAAAAAAGAAAAAAGAAATTACACTGCTCTTTGCTTTACTGCCCCGTTTCCTTTGTCTGCCTCTTGTTCAAAGGGGTATCCAGTAAGTGTGAAGTCTCCCAGGATCCAGGGAGCCTGAGGAAACCAGCATAGTTTTCCCTGAGAAAATTTCAGTTTATCAGGCTTGTAGGAAATCAGAGCCAAAAGAATAAATCAACATTTTGGCAAGGCCCTGCCTGGATGAATCCCAAGTGAGTCATTTGAGAAGAATGGGCTGGCCCATTTTACCTAGTGGTACAACTACCTGCCCAGGAAGAGGGTAGAAAATGTTGCTGCAGGAAAGTTGCCTGATCTGAGCTTGAGTTGATGCAAGAAGCCCAATTCCATATTGATATGGTTTTGCTGTGTCCCCACCCAAATCTCATCTTGAATTGCACTTCCCATGATCACCACGGGTCATAGGAGGGACCTGCTGAGATGAGAGGTAGTTGAATCATGAGGGCAGTTACCTCCATGCTGTTCTTATGATAGTGAATTCGGGATCTGATGGTTTTATAAGGCGCTTTTCCCCCTTTTGCTTGGCATTTCTCCTTGCTGCTGCCATGTGAAGAAGGACGTGTTTGCTTCCTCTTCTGCCATGATTATAAGTTTCCTGAGGCCTCTCCAGCCTTGCAGAACTGGGGGTCAATTAAATCTCTTTCCTTTATAAATTACCCACTCTCAGATATGTCTTTATTAGGAGCATGAAAATGGACTAATACACATACCATTTTCTTTTTCACTGTTAAATTACACATTGGGTTTCTGGGTTTATACATCAGTCTCATGACCTTGACTAATGTGAGTCCACACCTAAGAGACAGATTCACTCTCAGAATCAGAATAAAATCTTGTTTCTAGATTTATGAGGTTGAGAATCAAACTACAAGCTATGATAAGTTTACCACTAACAAATATCAACCTGCAGAGGCAGCCCCCGCCACCACCACCCCCACCTCCCTGCCCACCAACAATCCCTAGTAAGCCCCATTCTTGAGAGGAGAAGGCAGGAAAGGGTCCACCTGTGCCACCACCTAGGACAATGATTCTCAACCCTGGCTGCACAGTGGAATCACCTGGTCCCACCATAGAATTTCTTCTTTAACTGGTGTGGGGTGCCACTTGGGCATTGGGGGTTTTGTAGCTCTCTAGATGGCTCTGCTGGGCAGCCAAGCTTGAGAACCACAGACTAAAGCTTGGAAGCCCCCAATCTGAATAAAGACCAAGAGTGGCTGGGCGTAGTGACTCACACTTGTAATCCCAGCATCTTGGGAAGCTGAGGCGGGAGCTCCCTTGAGCCCAGGAGTTCAAGACCAGCCTGGGCAACACAGTGAGATCCCATCTCAGCAAAAAAAAATTAAAAATTAGTCAGGCAAGGTGGCACATGCCTGTAGTCCCAGATCCAGGAGGCCAAGCAGGAGGATTGCTTGAGCCTGAGAGTTCTAGGCTGCAGTGAGCTGTGATTGTGCCATGTCTCTCCAGCCTGGGAGACAGAGGGAGACCCCACCTCTAAAATAATAGAATATAGTAGAATGATTTATAATCCTTTGAGTATATACCCCGTTATGGAGTATATACCCAGTTATGGAATGGCTGGGCCAAATGGTATTTCTGGTTCTAGATCCTTGAGGAATCGCCACACTGTCTTCCACAATAGTTGAACTAATTTACATTCCCATCAACAGTGTGAAAGCATTCCCATTTCTCCACAATGATAGACTGAATAAAGAAAATGTGACACACATATACCATGAAATACTATGCAACCATAAAAAAGAATGAGTTAAAATTAGCTGGGCGTGGTGGTGGGCACCTGTAATCCCAGCTACTCAGGAGGCTGAGGCAGAGAATTGCTTGAACCTGAGAGGCGAAGGTTGCGGTGAGTGGAGACCACGCCACTGCACTCCAGCCTGGGCGAGACAGCAAGACTCCATCTTAAAAAAAAAAAAAAAAAAGGAACGAGTTCATGGTTCATGTCATTTGCAGAGACATGGATGAAGCTGGAGACCATCATTCTCAGCAAACTAACACAGAACCAGAAAACCAGACACTGCATTCTCACTCATAAGTGGGAGCTGAATAGTGAGAACACAAGGACACAGGGAGGGGAACATCACACACCGGGGCCTGTCAGGGGTTGGGGGCATGGGAAGGGAGAGCATTAGGACAAATGCCTAATGCACAAGGAGCTTAAAACCTAGATGACGAATTGATAGGTGCAGCAAATCACCATGGCACATGTATACCTATGTAACAAACCTGCACATTCTGCACATGTATCCCAGAACTTAAAAGTAAAAATTTTTTTAAAAAAAGAATGAAATAAAATAAAATATAAAAGACGGAGGGCAGAGAGTCGGAGCAGCCCACGGGAGTGCAGAGCAGCAGCCTCTAGAGACAGGGAAGGACTTCCACCGAGGGAATGCCGCTCATCCTTCTCCATCACTCCCTCACTGAGTTCTGCCAGGAGGGCACCTCGCTGTAAGTCAGGCCTCTGTGTCAGCCGCCAAGAATAACTGCTTGCCCTCACTGAAGTTCATAACTGCCTTCGGAAGCCAGTTAGAGCCTATAATTAGAATTCACTGCAACTCCGGCAACACGCAGCCCATCCACCGCCCAGGACTCCGGCGGCATCGGCTGTAGCCCGGTGATTTAAAACCACGGCGGACAGATTCGCCACACCTCATGTGCATCTCTTGGTGGGTTGCCCCCTCTGATGTCCACTGGGAAAGAATTGAATTACGGCCTTAGATACAAGACTGAGAAGTTGCAGGAGGAAGTCGCAATTATGCACAGAACTGGATGGGCAATTTGAGGAGAAGGTGACAAGAGAAGCTAAATCTGCCTCCCTTTTGTCCTTTAAGTCTCCTTCCAGAAACGCGTTCCAGCACCCACCCCGCCAGAGACGCGGTCTGCAATGCTGGAAGCAATGTAAGGGGTGGAGGGGTGGGGGTTGAGCTTGCATTTGAACCTCTCTTATAATGCCAGAATGGAGACAGCATAATTAGTCTTCACTTTCACAAGTAATAAATACACTCAAATTAAAAATACATTTGTACCACTCATTTTACCCCTGCGTATATCATAACATGTAAATACACATTCTGCTTGTCTTTTGCTAATCATTTGCTTTATATTTTCATGTTGGTCAACAGGATAAATAACCATCTTCCTATGTATCTCAGTATCATTAATATTCTTTAAAATTTGTAGGTTCTCATGTAAGGCTGAATGAGCGCTCTTGCCTATGGCCGTGGAAACAATTGGGAAATCTGTGAATTACATGACTGGTTTGCTTGCATTTGCCAAGCTAAATATTTAAGAAAGCCTTCCTGTCATGAACAACCAAAAGTTTTTGGTAAGCGCAATCATTCAGCGAGGAGAACTACGGAAATAATACCAAATTTGGAATTGGAAGGCTCTGGTTGGAGTCCCAGCTCATGCATAAAACTGTTCTGTGACTTTGGCCATCAGCACCTCCCTGGGGTTTCCTTTCCTCACCAAGCTTGGAACACCCTTACCTCACCTACCTCCTTTTAAAAATTTAACTCTTATTTTAGGTTCAGGGGTACATGTGCAGGTTTGTTATAAAGGTAAACTTGTGTCATGGGGGTTTGTTGTACAGATTATTCTGTCACCAGATTATTAAGCTTAGTACTCATTAATTATTTTTTCTGATCCTCTTCCACCTCCCACACTTCACCTTCTGACAGGCCCCAGTGTGCATGTTCCCCTCTATGTGTCCACGTGTTCTCATCATTTAGCTCCCACTTATAAATGAGAACATGCAGTATTTGGGTTTCTGTTCCTGCATTAGTTCGCTGAGGATAATGGCCTCCAGCTCCATCCATGTTCCTGAAAAGGACATGATCTCATTCTTTTATAGGGCTGCATAGTATTTCATGGTGTATATGTACCATGTTTTCTTTATCCAGTCTACCACTGATGGGCATCTAGGTTGACTCCTTGTCTTTACTATTGTAAATAGTGCTGCAGTGAATGCATGCATGCATGTGTCTTTATGGTAGAACAATTTATATCCCTTTGCGTATATACCCAGTAACGGGGTTGCTGGGTCAGATGGTAGTTCTATTTTTAAGTCTTTGAGGAATTGCCATGCTGTCTTGCACAATGGTTGAACTAATTTATACTCCCACCAACAGTGTATAAGTGTTCCTTTTTCTCCACAGCCTCACCAGCACCTGTTATTTTTTGACTTTTTAGTAATAGCCATTTACATTACCTGTCTCTTACTAATAGGAGTATTAGCAGATGCCTGACTAGAGAGAGATCACATGAGGCAGGGAAGTGCAGGAAAGATAATTTATCACAGATGGGGCCAGCGATGGACCAGACAGCATCCAAACGGCCCAGGGGTGACATGGTGTTCCCAGAGCCCCATGAGCTGGCCCAGGAACCTTCCTCTGAGGAAGGCAGAGCTGAAGCTCTGCCAGATATCTGGCCCCAAAGCAGAGAGGGAGCTTGAGACAGCACACCCGCCTTGTTCTCTGATTCCCTTTTGCAGCTTCCCAATGGGCAAATCTACTTGGCACTGGCCAGCATGGGCAGCCTGCAGGACCTGCCTCCCGGGCCAGGAGGAGGGGCAGGGAAGGCTGGTACATGGGTGATGAGGGGTGGGCAACAGAGGCCTCTCCAGAGTGAAAATCTCCATCCCACCTCAGGAATGAAAAACGTGCCCCTTCCCTTCAAGGAGTTTTCAAAATGCCTTAGAATTCAGATCCCTTCAGCCAGGGAAGCCCCCGATGCTGAGTGAGAAGGGAAGCGCAGCTTTAATCAAAGGAGTGTTGATGAATTAACCCCACCTTGAAAAAGCTCAGTACCCAAGAAAGCAAAGTTTTTCATATTAGATTAGAAAAGATTGTTTTCCCTTGAAGATTCTCTTAAGTACTCTGCCCAGGGATCTTTTCCCAGGGATGCACCCCCCCATCCCCCCGCCTCGCTCCCTGCACCCTGAGGTCAGAGGCTGGCATGGGCTGGAGGAGAGAGAGACCAGCAAGCAGATGGGCCAGGTAAGAGAGTGTGCATGCCCACAGGAGGTCAGTCACCTGCCACCGCAACCATCCTGATTCTCAGCACATACCTGTTGGTTTAGTCTCTGGCAGTCCAGTGTCAATGAAGAACTATGACACCGGTGCGGTTTTGCAACACCACAGGCAATCGAGGCATCCCCGAATGCTCGTTTCACCCTGCATGACCTCAGGAGATGCCCCAGTCATGTCCTGAAGTTTCATTTTAGGAGAACATCCTGCTCGGGCACCTGGGTGGACCTCAGGGATTAATCCAGTCCAAGCCTCTGTTTGATGGATAAATAAACTGAGACCTAAAGAAAGGATGTGGCTTACTCAAGACCACACAGCCAGCAAATGGAAGAACTCAGGTTTCCCAGCTCCTAGGCCAGGGCTCCTTCCTTATCCTCCAACTCCTCAGCTGAGCAACGTCTATGAGAAAATGCATGGGGATACGGTCTTTGTCATGATTTAGGGAAGCAGGGAATGCAGGCTCTAAAATTAGACTGCCTGGGTTCAGATTCTTGCTCCACTACCTCTATGAGTTTGGACAAAATATGTAATCTTTTAAGCCTCAGCCTCTGCATCTGTAAAATGGATACAAAAGAAAAAAAAAATCTTATCTATCTCAGGGAGTCATTAAAAGAATGAGATAGGCCAGGTGCGGTGGCTCATGCCTGTATTTTCAGCACGTTGGGAAGCCAAGGCAGGTGGATCACCTGAGGTCAGGAGTTCGAGACCAGCCTGGCCAACATGATGAAACCCTGTCTCTACTAAAAATACAAAAATTAGCCGGGCGTGGTAGCACACACTTGTATTCCAGCTACTCGGGAGGCTGAGGCGGGAGAATCATTTAAGCCTGGGAGCAGAAGGTTGCAGTGAGCCCAGATCAAGCCACTGGACTCCAGCCTGGGTGACAGAGTAAGACTCCATCTCAAAAAACAAAACAAAACAAAAATGAGTGAGACAGAGCAGATAAAGTGCCTGGTACAGAGTAAGCAATAAAAAAAAGGTCTGGTGTTGCCAGTTCTCCAGGAGATCACTATTAACAATAATAGCTCTATGTTCTGCATTTCGTCAGCCAGACCTAGCACCCTTTCTTTGCTGGAACTTGGGATCCTACTGGACTAGAGAACTCTGAGTCAGCTGAGAGCAAAGCTCCTTCCATCATTTCATGGGGAGTGAAAGCACAGGGCGCTGCCCGTCTCCACGGGATGAGGATATGCATGCCTGCCTGCAGAGGCAGGGCAGAGAGAGAAGCATGAAGCGTGAATGGGCTGCCCCAGCTACTTTACCTAGACTTTGGCAAAACTAGGAATCTGGTATGTCCACATGCTACCAGCCTCCCGGGGGGGCAGAAATGGGGTCATCCTCACTTTAAATACCAAACTATAACGACTCGAGCCCCACCGTCTTGATTCTGGAATTCAGCTCTCTCCTCCTGTCCTCTGCAAAGCACCCACTCAGCAGCCACCATGTTCTTCCCCTGTCTTCTGGCTTCCTTGGCCCTTGTCTGTTTCCATGGAAACCATCTAGCAAAGCCCTGGACCAAGGAGCTGTCTCCAAGCCTCCAGGGGGCACCCCGAACAGGACCTTTGATTGCGCTATAGGACAGGAGACCAGGTCTGGCAACTCTCTGTCACGAGACCTTTCTTGCTTCTCCTTACCCTTCAACAGCGCTCATCCCCACCCCTCCTTCCCCACGCCCCCAGTGGCCCCCTTCAAGTTCTCTGCTATCCAGCTGCACTTTTGGGTCCATTCCTGCAATCAAACAGGGCCCAGCTGCCTGGAATCAATGAGTCTTTATGGAGTCAGGCACCCCGACATCCACTGAGGCCAGAGCGAGGGAGCCCCCATGAGCTGGAGGACTAGGAATAAAAGAAATAAAGAAAAATAATAAAATTGCTATTGCTTCTGGATGAAATATCCTGATAGTCACAGGAAAGGAGAGCTTGAAATCATAATCATAATCATCTTTGGTCTTTGCCTGTGTAGACCTGGCCTAAGGCTTTAATGTAAACCCATGGTGATTCTAAAAGCTACATGAATAGTTCATTTCCCAGCAAAACTGCCATACAGGGAGACAAATAATTTAAGTAGGGACAATGCTTCACCAGTATGCACATATTAGAAGTTTAAAATCACAACCCAGGGAAAGCCAGAGAGAAAAAGAAGGAAAAACAAACTTTTTGTTTCAATTTCTGCTAGCTGGAAAGATCGTTCCATTCTGAAGCTGTCGTGGCCTCCCCAGCAGAGCCTCTTTTCCTTCTGAGAGAAGGAGCTGGGAGGGGGTGCCTGCACACAGATGAAACATAGAGATGGGAGCCCTTCCTTGGAGGGGCAGGGGGTGAAATTCAGTGGGAGACACACCTGGCTGTAAATTCACAACTGGAAATTTACAGAGGATATGTCTCCACTCTAGAAAAGCAACCAAAGGCTTATTGACATGAGATTCATGTAAATGAGGTCTAATTTCTCACCCCGGGTGCACATCATCACTTTCCTGGGACGCTGGATTTTCTGAGCTTTTTACCCCCACGTTCCACCCAGAATCAATGTATGGGCTATAGATTATTGATCACTGAGGACCCAGGCCCCAGCCTCTCTTTCAGTGTCAGAATGAGAGCTATTGTTCTCCTTCCCAGGCGTTTAACCATGAGTCATCATACATTTTCAGACATAGAGCAATTATTTATTGTCATGTTATCCTACCCAAGCTTGTCAGGAATTTAAACTGGAGAATATGTACACGTGCCTTCCTGAGGCAGTATTCTGGATACATGAGGAAAGTCAGAAAAACGTTACTGGTCCAAGAAAAAAACTCTAAACATTTGGCTTTTGATTCTCTGTCTAATATATAGCAATTTCAATGGGACTAATATCACCATTCTGTGAACCCGCCAGCAGATAGAAGTTCCCACATTATTGTGGTCTGTTTCCGAGGACAAATAAAGTATGCTGCTCTCCAGTGTTCTGTAGAAGCACGCCACGCTATAGACAGAAGTGTTTCAAGTCAACACAATATGAAAAAATTCAAAATAAAATGAAAAGTGTCTGAAAACAAACCAACATAAATATACAGCAGTCCTGTTAATTATGATTATTTATGATCATAAGAACTGGCATCATTACTGTGGTTTCCTTTCCAAAATCTCACAAACTTGTTACTATACAGCAGTTTCGGAGTTCTATAGGCTTAAAAAGGTGGCGTGCTGGAGGCAAAAGTCATTTTTGGCAGGGATGACGTACGTCCCGAATGTGAGGGCTTGCACCCACACGTGCACGTGTGTGATGCTGGCACACAATAGAGTCAGCTTGGACTTTCCAGGGTCTCCCAACATTAAACCACTGGCAATGCATTACAGATGTCTCTGATGAGCACCGCCAATCTATTAAACAAAGTGCTCTCATCGCCTCCGAGGGGCCTGAAGAATGATCTAGAAATCCACGCCCTAGGGGGAAACAGCCTATGAAACTTCACCGACAACACTGAATATTTCATCAGGGATGACAGGACTTTTCTCTCTGCAGTGCCCCCCGCTTCCCCACTGTCCTGCCTGCCACTGTCTCCCCCCGCCCTCCCCGATCTTCTTCTCCACTCACTTGACAAGTAGTCGTGGCCACATCACTGCCATCCCGCTGTCCTTGCACGCTGACCTCTGTACTGTGTGGTGCCCAGTGGTCATGCTGTCCTCGTCTCTCGCCAACCACATCTGACAGGAGACGAGGCGCTCGTGGCAGCGGCTCCTGGCACCTGAGACGCCCTGGGACTACACAGGTAAACCAGGGGGGTCCGTGTTGTCTCCGGACTAACAACAGAGGGAAAGACACGACATCTCCGACCAGGAGCCCACGTCCGAATATTCAAAAGGTTCATCATGCGGGAGATGGGGGCGGCCCTCCTGGCTTTCCAGGATGAGGCCTGCAGAAGTCAGGAGGGATGATGGGAGGAGGAGGGAGGCCTGCACCTGGTCCTGGCCCAATCAGGGGAGAAGAAGAATGCGGGTGTAACAGACCAGCGATGTCAACTCCGGGGTGAGGGTGCAGGGGAGTGTCAGCCCCTGCCCTCTCCAGGGACCCCTCCCAGGCAGGCTCCAGACTCCTAGACACGTGTAGTCACACAGGCAGCTGAGAGATCAGCTCTTTCTCGGGGCCACAGTCGCCACCCAGTCCTGTGGCTCCTTCAGTACCCAAGGAGACGATGAAGGTTGATTAGTCAAAAAAGAAAATAGCTCCTTTAAAAATGACATGGCGGTTTTGAGTTGCTATATTTTCTTACAGCTCCTTTTTGGTGAAGTGTCGGAGTGGAGAAAAAGCATGAAGTATTTTGACTGAAATAAATGCTTTCATGGAAAACAGAGAGCCCTAGAGAGTATTCTAAGACTGGAAGAACGTCATACTATTTTAAGCAGGTGACAGTAATGTCACTGTCTGAGGGGTTAGGGTATTTTTTTTTTTCCCCAGAATTACAAGAGGAAAAAATAAGTTTGCTTTGAATAGAGAAAGTTAAGTAAAGAAACACACTTCCCAGTTGCATGGATAATTCATAGACTGCAGTGACATATTTCCCTGCTCTTGGTCTTTGACAAAACTAACCAGTACTATTAGGCAGAGAATGTTTGCTAGCTCCAAGCAGAAAACTAAATAAAGTACAAACATACTCTTCAAATCACTCTGATTTTTCCAACTTTCATTACACCACCCACATCAACATGGCTGCAGTGCAATTGTTCAAAAACCTATCCCAGCTCTCGCTCTGTTTATCATGGACAGAGAAGGTCTGGGGAAAATCCAGACAGCACACTTCATCTAACTTGAGCTTAAAGCTTCTTCCAGGCTACTCGTTATTTTCCTTTTCTTCCTTGATACTACTGAAGAGTCAATAGAAGGGTAGGCGGCATTGCATGTTACCTCCTAGTACCACCAGCATTAATAGAGATCCTTCCTGTTTCAGTACACAGCACTGAAATAAAAAAAAAAAAAAAAAAGAGTCTTGCAGGCCAGGCGCAGTGACTCATGTCTGTAATCCCAGCACTTTGGGAGGCCAAGGCGAGCGGATCACTTGAAGTCAGGTGTTTGAGACCAGCCTGGCCAACATGATGAAACCCCGTTTCTACTAAAAATACAAAACATTAGCCAGGCGTGGTGGCTCATGCCTGTAATCCCAGCTACTCGGGAGGCTGAGGCATGAGAATTGCTTGAACCTGGGAGGCAGAGGTTGCAGTGAGCCGAGATTGTGCCACTGCACTCCAGCCTGGGTGACAGAGTAAGACTCTGTCTCAAAAAAAAAAAGAGTTTGGCAGAAACCTTGTTAGAAGACTTCACTAGGACCACATCCATTTACTGCCCTCCTCTTCACCCCAGGTTGCTGGCTGCCATTTGGTAGCTCTTTGAGAGTGGCTCTTGGGAGGGTAGGAGCAGTCCTGTGGCAGCCTCATTCTGCCGTTCCATGGTGAGGCCATCATGAAGCCATGGTGAGGCGCCTTCTGGCCCAGGAGCTGGAACGGACGAAGACCCCAGCTCAATAGGTCCTATGGTGGAGTCCCCACCCCGACTGTCACCACCTCTCACCTTCCCACGAGCAGTTACACCCTGTGTCACGAAGAAAAAATATGCTTTCCACTCCCAGCTCAGCAATAGCACCTGGGGCCACTAGGAAGAAGAGAGAGAAAGGGGAAGTGACTTCACTGGGCCCCTGGTGCCTCTGACCTCAGGAGAATACCCAGAAGATAGTAGGGACATGTGAAGAGTGGTTCAAGAGCACACCTCTGCCAGCTGAACTGCTGCTGCTGCTGTACAGTTCTTGGGGTCAGACCAACCTTGAATGCCTTTGAGGACAAAGCCATCCCTCGCTACCTGAGACCCAATAATCAGTCTCTTTGGAAACATCCAGCTCCCTGGCAGTGACACCCACCCAAGCCAGCCCAGCCCCTCTTGGGGAATGGAACACCCCTCAGATGGATTTGTGTCGAGAAGCTGTGCTTGGAAGCCCCTTATGGGGTCTTGCTAAGCTGGAATCCCACATGAAGTCACACCATCATCATGGGGCCTTCTCCACTGGGGTCTCCACCAAGCTGACGCCACTCAAGGTCAGAGACCCTCCAACTATAAAAGTCAGATTTTCCTCTGAAGAAACCTCATGTCCCAACAAGCTGGGAAGGTATATGATAACTGCTTTCATAAGCAAGCAGTGTCCTTTTTTATTATTTTTAAGAGGGACAGAGTCTCACTCTGTCACCCAGACTGGAGTGCAGTGGCGCAATCATAACTTACTGCAGCCTCCACCTCCTGGGCTCAAAGGATCTTCCTGCCTCAGTTTCCCAAGTAGCCAGGCGTACAGGCACAGACCACCACACCCAGCTAATTCTTTTAATTTTTTTTTTTAGAAGAAAGGAGAGATCCAGTCTTGCTATGCTGCCCAGACTAGTCTTGAACTCCTGGCCCCCAAGCAATCCTCCTGTCTCAGCCTCCCAAGTCTCTGGGATTACAGGTATGAGCCATCATGCCTGGCATCTTGTGTCTGTAAAGTGAGACCCCAAAATAGTGCACCAGGATGGCACAGGACTTCAGCGCACTACGTTACCCTGATGCTACAGACTCCTGCTTCCCACCAGCACAGGAGTGGCAGTGTGGCCTGCCACATACACAGGTCATCAGCCCGGAGAGAGGACACTCTTCAGAGTTGAATCCAGAGGAGGGTAGCTGTGCTGCATACCCTGGGTCCTCGTGGGGATCTAGGAAGGCGAAACTGAGGCCAGCAGCATTTACCCCAGAGCAGAGAGGAGTTTCAGATTCACACTAAAAAAAAAAAAAAAACATCTAAACCCAAGCTGACATTTCAGTGCAGAATCCCTCTCTAGGGCTACAGAAACCCCCATGCCCACTTTCACTCCACTCCCTTGACTGTCCAGGTGTCCAGGATGGGTCACCAGAAAGGCCAGTTGCCCCAAACCCCCAGAGAATGTTCTGCTGCTAGCCCAGAGCACCATCCCCAGGACTGCTCTTCATGCATGGCCAGCTGCCTTGTTGGGTTTCACCTTGGTCATTTGGTGACTATCTATTTGGAGCAGGTTCTTATTTCAGCAGACACTTCCAATAAGATTGAGCCACCAGGCAGATGTTACAAGAAGTGTGAGTTTGTGCTGGAAGAAGAGAGAATCCACTAGTGTCCTGGGCCCTCCAAGGCCTCTCTGAGGGAAAGACGTTTGGACAGAGATGTCAATGATGAGGAAAAGGCAGTCACCTACCTTTGGGCAAGGTGCAAAAGCCCAAGATTCATGTTCATGTGTTGCAAGCACAAAAAGAAGATCCTGTTGCTGGAGTAGAATGAAGAACAGTGAGAATGGTAGGAGCAGAGGGCAGAGAAAGGGGCAAACCAAGGTCACATGAGGCCTTGTAAGCCATGATCAAGAGGTAATATTTTATTTTAAATGAATCAAAAGTCATTGCAAGGTTTTGAGCAAGTAAGCAAAATGCTCCTTTGCCAAAAATAAATACATAAATAAATAAACAAACAAACAACAACCAAAAAAAAAAAACACTAGGGCTTCAGTAAGGCAAACAGATTGTGAATGAGAAAGAGTAGATGCAGGACTCTTAGGCAAGAGTGGGGTCAGGGAAGGTGGAGAAGAGAAGATATAAGATGTTTGGAGGTGGAGGCAACAGGATGCATTATTGACTAGGATGTCTGTACCTGGCAGGAGACAGGGTCTTTCTAGACAACTCATGCAAGGGAAGAGTCCAGGATGGTGCTTCAGTCATCTGTCTGTCCACCATGATAATGGTGCATGAAAAAATGGCCCAACTCAGGGCATAAAATAATAAGCTTTTATTTAGTACACAAGCCTGAACTTTGCATTTTAGGCTAGGCTCAGCTAGGCAGTTGTTCTGGTTTTGACAGGGCTCATTGACATGCTGGTGGTGGGTTGGCTGTTAGCTGGGATGAGAGGTAAATAGGCCATTTGGCTCCCACCCTCCATGTGAGGCTGGCCCAGGTACATTCTCATGGTGAAGGCCAAGGTGGAAAACTGGACCAGCCCAAGCACAAAGCATTTTTCATGCCGCTGTTCCTGCTTATTTGTTATCACTCCTTTGGCCAGAGCAAGTCACAGGACAGATCTCAGCATTAGAGTGGGTGGCCCTGTAAAGAGAGATGGCCAGGGGTGAGGACTTACACCACTCATGCAATCTGTCTGCCCACCACAGAAGGTCCTAGATGTTTGACTTGAATAACAGGGTAGCTGAAAGTGCCTTTAATTGATGTGGGGCAAATTGAGAGAGGAATGCATTGGAGATTGCAGGAATCAGGGACTGTATCTTGGCTTAGAGACCTGCAGGGCATCTTTATGTTCCCTAAAGCAGTGAGCAAGGCTCATGGGAACTGCTCCATGCCTATGGGTAATTCTGTCTTCTGGTTTTGAACAAAATTCACCAACCTGGAGTTTCAAAGTCCCAAGAAGGCAATACCTTTTGATGATGATGCCAGTGAGCCTGCATTCAGGTGACAACATGGCAGGGAGCAGTTCCTCCCCAATCCCAAAGTGACACCAGTCAGCTGAACAGTGATGGACGTTTGTCATTTGCCAGATTCCTTCTGTCTGTCATGTCCCCGATCTTGTCTCCACTGCAGAAGGAGCTGTAGCCTCCTTTTACTGAGAGGCTCTCCAATTTTATGCTGATCGTTAACTAAGATATTTCTCTCCAGAGATTTATTACATTAATGAGCTCTGAAATTACTCATAGCAATTAAGTATATTGTTTTTAAACTCTTCAGAAATCATCAAAACACATTGGTTGTTTTTCAGGGAAACATAAATAAAGGGTACAACTTGTCGCCCAAATAAACCCTGCAGCCAGCTCTCTTCAGGTTGGTTTGGGGAGTTTCTGGCCCCTAGTCTCCAAGGTACATGTGTGCCTTCACAGCTGGAAGATGTTCCACTAGTGAAACTTGTCCTTTTTCTTTCTTTCATCTTTCTTTCTTCCTTTTTCTTTCTTTCTTTTGTTCATTTGTTCTCCCTCGCTCTATCTCTCTGTCTCTCTCAACTTTCCTTCCTTTTTCATTTTATTGTTTTAGTTTTTAGAGACAGGGTTTCAGCTTGGCATGGTGACTCAGACTTATAATCTCAGCACTTTGGGAGACCAAGGCACAAGGATTGCTTGAGCTTAAGAGTTTGAGACTAGACAGAGCAACATGACAAAACCTTGTCTCTACAAAAAAACACGCAAATTAGCCAGGCGTGGTGGTGCATCTGCAGTCCTAGCTACAGGAGAGGCTGAGATGGGAGGATCACTTGAGCCCAGTAGGCAGAGGCTACAGTGACTTGAGATCACGCCACTGCACTCCAGCCTGGGCAACAGAGTGAGACCCTGTCCCGAAAACAGAGAGAGGGGGGCGGGGCACAGAACTCAGGTCCTTCTAGATATTAATAAAAAGGAACTCCTTACAATCTGTTTCATTTAGTTTTCACAACTAGAAGGTGGGAACTCTTTTTATTCCTCACCTTATGGATAAGGAAACTGAGTCACACAGAGAGTAAGTGATTTGCTCAAGTTACTGTAGGCTTAGAGTTTTGTACCTCTCCAGATTCTCTCTCCATGCAGGGAGGCTGCCCCCAATTGGACTACATTATGGGCTCTGGGCCAGTTTCAGCCAAAGAGAGCTCCTATATCAGATGAGAAGGTAGGAGGAGAGGGAATGAGGGTATTTGTTCTCCCAGCTCCCTTCTGGAAGGGATGCTACCTGCTAGTGTTTCTTTCCATTAATCCTCTGTCTTCAGGCTCCAAACTGCTCTTTCCCAACATCTGTGTCTCGGCCTCTCCCTACCCAACTCCTACCCCTGTGGACTCCTAAACCCCACCTGCTCCTTTGTCAATGGCTCTTTCAATCTTTCAGCAAGGCCTTTTTTTTTTTTTTTTTTTTTTTTTTTGAGACAGAGTCTCAACTCTGTTGCCCGGTTGGATTGCAGTGGTGTGATCTCGGCTTACCGCAACCTCCACCTCTCAGGTTCAAGTGATTCTCATGCCTCAGCCTCCCGAGCAGCTGGGATTACAGGCACATGCCACTATGCCCCACTAATTTTTGTATTTTTAGTAGAGATGGGATTCACCATGTTGGTCAGGCTGCTCTCGAACTCCTGACCTCAAGTGCTCTACCTGCCTCAGCCTCCCAAATTGCTGGGATTACAGGCATGAGCTGTCACGCCCAGCCCATTAAGCCCTCTTTGATTTGCATACTTTGAGCTTTGAACATGCTATCTGCTTGTTTCTAGGCCCCAAATTCCCAAATCTATACTCTAACCACTATTCCACATTCCCTGTGTCCTGTGCCCCTGAAAACAAGAAGTTTGACAGGCAGCAGGGAAAGGAAATTATTGGTACATTTTTCTTTCACTCTTGAAGTTTAAAAAAAAGACTTGAAAGCTTCTTACATTCTGAGCCCTTTGGCAGGACTTTGTTCACCTTTGTGGGTGATGGGAAGGATGGAGGAGCCCCATCAGGAACACCAGCATGGACCCTGGTGGCCCACCAACACCAGCACCGCCCTGGTTATTTAAATGTACCAGAGGACAGTGACAGAATCTTCGCTGGGCTCTGCCATGGGTTGCACAGTACAGAAACAGGGTTGACAGCGTGTACAGAGGAGAAAGGAGCGACCCAAAGTCCCAAGGCTGGAGAAAAACTTACCAGCCAGCCCTTCCTTAAACCCCACGTGCAAGGAAACTAACTTACTTTTCAGCAGAAGCCTTTGAGTCTCAAATTCAACTGAGTTAGCCCTGGTCACTGCAACCCTAGCACAGCCAGAGGGAACTCGGCTTGGAGGGAGGAAAACCTCTTCCACTCTCCAGCACGCTGAAAGACCCCCATTCATAACACGGGATGAAGGCCTCGCTCCGGAGCTCACAGGGATGGCAGTGTCCTGAGTGAGATCACAGGGCAGGAAAAACAGAAAGAATGTGGGTCCAGCTCCCTTTACCACTGGGAAGTGTCTTTGCCTCCCAACCAGAAACTGTAGGCTGCCTGGAGCTCCCCTCCCCGTCACTCCCTGGCACCAACCATACCCACTTCCTGCGGATATAAAATGTCTCAATGGTGTGCACGTTAGTTTCCAGCACTGTTAAGGACCCATATCAAATCCCTTTTCCTCCATGAAGCCAGGATGTGGGAGGCCTCACTGAGCTCCATTTGGACTTGCTAAGGTGTCTCTTGCTGCCTCAACCACCCCACAGGAGCCCCTTTAGGCAGGGGGCTGAGACTTCATAGCTCTCACATCTCCCCATCTCACATGGACACATAGGCCACACTCCAGAAACACTTGCTGATGGTTCCAAAAGGCAGCCAAAACAGAGAAAATTGCAGATTACTGGGGCTGGAAGGGACCTCAGAGACCATCTGTACCATTCTACAGATGGGAAAACTGATACCCAGCAGGAAAAACTAGACAAAAGACCTGGATGCGAAGCCAGAAGCTTCTCTCTCTCTTGCTCGCTCTCTCTCTCCCCCCCCCCCCCCCCCCATCTAGGGTTCCTGAGCTATTGCAAGCCCACCCTAGCCTTCTTGCATCTACTTGCATTTCTCATTGCCCCGTTTGGACCCCCAGGAGTAGCCAACCCAAAGAGCATCGATATCAGAGCCTCTCAGAGCATGAGGAAGGCACTCTGTAAGTATCAGATGCACAGTGGTCCAGGGATTTTTTTAAGTTTAGTAATAATCAAATAATCAGTGTTTGCTGCCACCACCATTGCCTCAAGGATTGTAACCCAGAGCCCTTTGCAAATCCCGGGCTGTGTGCCATTTGACCTCATTGGTAGGGTGGTAACTATAAAAGGTAGTTGTCTTAAAATGTGTCCATTAAAAATTAAAACCTTCTAGGAGCTTAATGCCAAATGTGCAGATTCCACCTCCTTCCACTCCCTGCCAAGCATTCCATGCCAATAAAGTGTAATAGTTTTAATATCCTTCTAGATTAACATAGGATAAGGCAGCCACATTAAAGCAGCAATGAACAACTTCCTCCTCTATCCCCCCAAAATAAAGGAACTAACAAAAGGAGATGGTTGAGGCTTGGTGGAGTGAGTCCCGAGGACAGAACTTCTGGTTACTACAGGATGTCTCTGGATCCAGACTTGGGAAGAGCTGCTTGGGGTATCTCTTGCCAGGGAGAGAGGACTGTGAGAATGAGATCTTCATTTGCAGGGTATTGCAAAAGCCGGGGTGGCTTGCTAGTGCCCATTCAGAAAGCACCCACTAAAACTCCAGCACAAATCAATTCATCCTGAACTGAGCTCCTGCAAAGAGCCATTAAAATTTGTCTGTGCATAAAGATGGGAACAGTAGACACTGGAGACTATAAGAACGGGAGGGAGCGGGGAAGGGCTGAAAAACTACCTATCCAGTATCATGCTCACTACCCAGGTTACCGGTTAATCGTACCCCAAACCTCAACATCATGTAATATACCCACATCACACACCTGCACAAGTACCCCCTGAACCTAAAATAAAAGTAATGAAACTATTCTAAAATTGATTTTGGTGATAGTTGCAAAATTGTATGAACATAATAAAACCACTTAGTTGTATGTCTTGAAAAAACACAAATTTAGAAGTTAATAAGTAAATAAACAAAAACTTCAAAAAAATTGTCTATGAATAGCATCCAACACAGCAGGGCCAGGAAGAGGAGCTATTGAGGAAAAGGGGGCCCTACCCATCCTCAGGCTCAGCTCCAGCGCCCCCACCCAGCTCCCCTGCAGCCACAGAACCCAAGATTCTGAACCTCATCATCCCCCCACCGTCAGCTCCAGCCCCATCATACCTCCCACCTCCAAGCAGGTCTATCTTCATTGACGTGATCCCCTGAAGGATCCAAACAGCTAAACTCAAGCAGGACCAAGGATCAAAGTGGGGCCCTCTCAGACCCATATGAACAGAATCGGCCACAGTGGTGTGTCCAAGAAAGCCCTTGGCTAAGAGGAGCTAACAATGGCGCCACAGAGAGGCCACGGCCAGGCTCACGGGCACCATGATAAGACAGAAAGAAAACTAAATTATACCACTTGTCATCATTAAGAAAAATTTTCATCTTCGTTCTTCATTTGAAAAGCACTATATTTAATGAATGCGTACTAAGTCATGACACGTAAATGACTAAAATATAGGAATTATACTGGGGTCAACTAACGTATTTTAAAACCTTGAAATTAAGGGACCTACTCATGCCTGTCGCCAATGTGACTCCCAGTCATTAGGGTCCTCTGCGTGGCTGCCCGTGAGCAACGGGGAATGGTGGATATTTCTACAAGGGGTAGCTCAAGCTTCCTTGCAAATTCCATCATGGTCAAGATGAAGAAATCTTGCTCACCTGTTTGCCCACCTTCTGTGGGTCTGTGATCTCTTTAGGTGTGTAGCCAAAGCAGGCATTGCTGGTCTTGTGCAAGGTAAGCCCTATTCCAAAGGCATAGTTTGCAGATTCATCACTGATGAAAGGTGGAGCATTGACACCTCCTGTGCTTCCAAAATGGGGGCCCACACCAGGTGTGCATCAGGAGAATGGCTGTTTCTCAACTGCATTCATCTTTTTTAGTTTCTCCAGGAAAATTAAGATGCCTCAAAGTCTGAAGTCTGCCAAAGTTTGCATGAAAAATGGCAAAGAGAAAATAAAAATGGCAAGATCAACCAGGAAACCTGAAGTGAGGAAGTTCGAACCATCTTCCAAGGTCTTGACACTTTTAGGTTGAAGTGGGCATATTTTTGTTCTTCCACCCTCAAGCTATCAGCTCTTTTCTTGGTAAAGCAGTATTCTGAATTTCCTTTGGTGAAGCCACACCTTCCATTCTCAAGCATGAATTTTGAATAGGGCTGACCTCACATACAGCACCAAGGTTGGATGCCATTGTGAGTCAATCGATATATGCCTTTACCCAAACACAGGAATTCATGGCCCAATTCTGGCCAAGTTATTGATGATTGTGTATAGATACAAAGATTGCATCTGCCAGAAACACATATATTCATGAAAGGAGGGCTTAGAGCTATTGAGAGGGGGAGGTGATATTGTGTGGAAACCGATGATGACACCAATACCAAGAGGGCCCTTGGATACATCTTTTAATGTGCTGGATCAAACCTCACCTGAAGGAGCAATTTATTGTTTACAAAGGCCAAGACAATTTTCTCTGTTTTTTAATCCAATGAGAGTTGGGTGGGTTTTATGGCATGCAGTGCTTCCAGAATATGGAAAGTCCTGTGTAGAATCCTGTGATCTAGAGCATAGAGAAGCTTTTCAATCGCCTTGCCTCCAATAAACACAAAGATGACTGGACTCAAAGCAAGTTGCAGGAAAAGAACTGACAACAACAGTAAAGAGAGGCAGCTGTATCAGTACCAAGACACATGGAGCTCCCAGCTTTCTGAGAGCTGGGGGTCGGGTCACACACAATCCCACTGTTTGTGGCTGACCTCTTTTCTTATTTATCAAATCCCAAACCATCCTAGTCTTTTATACTTGGAAACTACCCCTGCCTTGAACTGTCCAAGCCTGTCACTAATTAACTTTACTCCCTGCTAACTAGGCTCACTAGTATTGCTGGGATTCTGATGGAGACGTACAAGGAAGAAAAATGACCAAAATTCCCCCCACCCACGTTCTCCATAAAACATGACATGATTCCACCTGAATTTGACCACATACCTTGAGGCCACTGCAGTGTTAAAAGATGAAGCTTAAAGAATGGGAAAAGAGAAAGTTATGATAGAGGAATCTAATATCTTCAACTGTGGCAAGAAAGAGAGGTTGAGGAAGACTCCATGGTTGTTTCTGTCTTCCCAGCATTCAGATGAGGATACAAACATGAAATTCCAAGTTCTACCAAGGTGGAAAAAGTCTTAAATGTCGTCTACTCTGACCCTTAATTTAAAGTTTTATTTCCTCCCCAACCTCTCCTACAAATGTCCACATAGCCTGTGTTGAATACTTCCGGTAATGGGGAACTCACTCCCTACAATCCCTTTTTTGATTAGTGTTGAAAGTCTCAAGTTTTCCCTTGTTCTGAGCAAGCATCCACATCTCTGAAGCTCCCATCCATTAGCGATGTTCAAAACTCACTGTTCTCTCTTCATCTGGAAGCTCTCCAGATATAGAAAGCCAGAAATCATGGTCCGCTAGATGTTCCTATATCTGGATTGAATATTCTCTATCCATTTCTAAGCCAGAAATCATGGTCTGCTAGATGTTCCTATATCTGGATTGAATATTCTCTATCCATTTCTCACACTGCCTTGGTTCAGCATGTCTAACCCTGTCCCGGTCTGTACTGATCACAATACTATCTACTGTGGTCAGGTCGGCATGGCAAGATAGAGATCCTTCTCATCACCTCCATGTTCTTTACACTATACTCCCATTAATACAGCCACAGTTACACTGTGGTTAGACAGACCAATAGGGATTTAGACCAGTGGAATTTCTCCTCCTCATTTTTCAACAAAGGTAAGATATGCTGTGCTTGTAAGAAATCCACCTTAAAATTGTCATCGATGCCCCTGCACTTTGGACTGGTGAGAAAGTACATTGCCTGGTGGTGAGTGAAGAGCATGCCAGTCTCCACGTAGTAGGAGGGGAAAAAAAAAGGTGTTTTCAGCTTCAGAGATGAATGTGTAAGTAAAAGTGAAGGCTACCAAATTGAAACTGATCAATGTAGGCCACCCATCGCTAATTGTCACCCAGCTATTTTGCTTCCACTGGTCACGTGGTGGGTGACAGCCACAGACATTGATGGATTCTGACCTAGACTAGAAATCTGGTTTCTAAAAAAGAGAGAGAGGAAAGAGAGAAAGATGCAATGAAATTAACGGCCCAGCATGAAGAGAAGGGAGTGGGAAAAAGGCGGTGTCTTTGACAGCTCAAGCTGAGGAGGGAAATTAGAAAAGAAAGCCGACTCCACCACCATATGTGTTAGAGCTGGCAGGGACAGCTGGAAGAAATATCGCCCAGCCCGAATCCCTGGCCAGGATTGTGATCCATGTCTGCATACGGCTATCAATAACCCTGCATGATTAATGCTAATGATTTATGTTAATTTTGCCATAAGCTTTATTTGTGCCCAGTGTTGAACTTAAGGATGTCAAATCATTCCTTAGGAGGTTGCTAGAGATTTTTTAAAGCAAAGTCTAAAATATAACGTCTGACATTCCATATATCATGGCCCCAGCCTCCCCAACATTCTTTGTTAGATGAGGGTCACCATCCCCCATGTAATTGCCTCTCAGTCAGCAAGAAGTCTTTGGGAGACGCTCCACATTACAGGAAGGATAGCTCCACAGGGACCTGCAGGTTCCTCTATTGGGGGGGTTGGGGTTGGAAAGTCCATCCTTGACACCCCACCTGTCTCCATGGGCTGCCATTTATCCAGGAGGTAGGGGAGTACACAGTGAGCTCCTTGAGCTTCATCTTGGGTGGCTGTGAATCAGTCACTTCACTTTGAGAGCCTCCGTTTCCCTTCTGTTACATGATGCGGTGGAGGGGGTGATGCTCAGCCCACTTGCCAGGAAGCCTGGCTCAAACTCTGTAACACCATGTGATGCATTGTGCTCTGTAATACCCTCCATACCCAATGCACTGCATTCTCCAAAACTGCTTTGAGGGTCTCGTTGCATCTCCAGAACCAAGGCTTGGGGACTGGAGGTCCAGAGGAGATCTGAAGATCTGGCCTTTCAGGTCATCACCTGCCCACCTTGCGTCTGTCCAGACATCAGTCACTGATCCAGATGAACCCTTTGATACATCCTCTATTCACTCCCAAAAGCCAGTCAACACCCTTCTATGAGGCTGGCCCTCTACAAGGTTCTGGACTCTGTGATGTGCAAGAAAGGTGGGGCCAGGCAGTAACTTCAACCTCTCAGACATGCTGAAACTTAAGCCTCAAGGACTAACCCAGTTACAGAGCATAGTACCTGGCAGTGGTGAAGCAGAATGCGTGTCTACCCTGCAGAGGACAAAAGGAGGCCAGGTCAGACAGATGCAGTAGAAATGGAAAGAGGATGTCACTAGCTAGCCCAGTGCAGTGGCGCTGGATTGCACAGCCATCCAACATTAGTGCAGCTCACCTGGGGGTTCAAGCTGCATGCAAGTCAGGGGCCCTAGGAGCTCCAACCTGGCACCTCTGCCCTGTCTGTCCCTCACTCTTCTCATGAAATCCTGTCCAAGACTGCCACTGTCCTCTGCAACCGCAGGATTCCCCCAGCCTCCCCCTTGGCTCCAGTAATCAGGATTCCTTCAAAAGCCCATTGAAGACCTAGGGACCAGTAGCTTTTCCACCCGTAAACCACTCACCTTGTCGGCAGCTGCCCTGCCTTCAAAATGAAACCCAGATCCAAGCCAGGACCCAACTAAAAATCCAAGCCATGGGGGAGGTAAAGCTCCTCCTCCCCACCCCCACATTTTTCCCCCATCTCTTGCTAGAAATTCATTATCTATAGCTTAAAAGCAACAATTTCTCTATGGGTTTATACCAAGAAGGAAATAGTCTATCTGCTCTCTTGGCTTCCCGTGATGGGGCTCCACAAAACCTGTTTGGTCTGGGCTGTACGGCGAACACCTGTCAAAACGTATGGACCATGCCATTTATCAAATAATCTGCTCCAAGAACAGATAGGCACTATCAGCAATCTGGTATTGATCTGTACAGGCCCCTGCTATTGTTCATCCCTGCATCCCCCGAATGGCAGCAGGAATTAATGAAAGAAACAAAACAATGCATACCAATCACTCAGCCGCACAACTTTGTTTGCTGCTCTCATTAAGTTGGGCAAAGTTTCCCCAGCTAACCCAAAAGCTTACTTGTGAGGGGTGGGCCCAGAAGGCCGACCCTCTGATTCACCAGCAGCCCCTCTGGTTATCCCTCTTCCTCTTCCTGAACTCCATGGGGCCCTTGTCAGATGCCCCTGCACCTCTGAAACCTATGGAAGTGGAGGTGCTAGTGGCAGGCAAGGACCTCACCTGGGTCTCTCCCGGGGTCCAAGCAGAGATAGCCATTCTTCTGACAGCCCCTTGTGTTTAAGCTGTGTTTGTGGTTGTGTTTAAGCTGTCTTTGTGCAGGGCCTTCTTCCACACAGTCTTGCACTGGGGAGAGATGTGTCCACAGATTCCACACACAGTCTTGCACTGGGGAGAGATCTGTCCACAGACAACACCTATAGGCCCCCAAGGAGAGTCTAGGCATCGGCGTGAAAGAGTGAGTCAAACCAAACGTTTCCCCTAAAGGCAGGTCCTGCAGAGAGATACACACCAATGCCCAACTGTGGACCTCCACTAAACAATGAGCCCTTCCAACACACACACAGTCACTCCTGCCTCACCATCACTGCCTATACCTGAGCAGGCTTCAAGGCTTAGCTTAAATAGCACCTCCTGAAGGCTTCTCCAATCCCTCCAGCCAAAATTAATATCTCCCCCATCTGAGCACTCACCATGCTTTACATGGGCTATAAAAAGTAATACACTTTGTATCTCCTCCATCTATAAGACTCATGAGTAGAGGTCCAGGTAAAACAAGCAAAAATAAATCTCTGAAGTCAAGGACATAGATGCAGTCATCATTGCAGCCCTACATAGCACCTAACACTAGTAACAATGGGTGGATAGATAAACGAATGGATGACAGATAAGTGGATGAATGGATAGGTAGGTGAGTGCGTGAATAAATTGATGGAGAGATGAATGGATGGATGGATGGATGAATGGATGGGTGGATGGATGGATGGATGATAGATAAATGGATGAACGGATGAGTAGGTGAGTGGGTGAGTGAATGGATGGATACATAAATGGATGGGTAAATGGATGGATGGGTTGGTGGATTGATGGATGGATGGATAGATAGACGGGTAGGTGGGTGGGTGGATGGATGGATGGATGGATGGATGGATGGATGGATGGATGGACAGATGGATAGATGGGTGACTGGATGGAAGGATAGATAGACCAATGGATGGATGGATGGATGGATAGATGGAAGGATGGATGGATGGATGGATGGATGGATGATAGATAAATGGATGAATGGATGAGTAGGTGAGTGGGTGAGTGAATGGATGGATAGATGAATGGATGGATGAATGGATGGGTAAATGGATGAGTGGGTGGGTGGATGGATTGATGGATGGATGGATGGATGAATGGATGGATGGATGTGTGAAAGGATAGGTGGATGGGTAGGTGGGTGGGTGGATGAATGGGTGGGTGGGTGGATGGATGGATGGATGGATGGATGGATGGATGGATGGATGGGTAGATAGATGGGTAACTGGATGGAAGGATAGATAGACAATGGATGGATGGATAGATGGATGGATGGATGGATGGATGGATGGATGGATGGATAGATGGATGGATAGACGGATGGATGGAATGGATGGATGGATGACGAATGGATGAATCTGAACCATGTGGAACAAAAACTCAAGAGTGCACCATTTCCATAACCATGAGCTCACAATGATGGCATCCTGATGATGGGCAGCACTGGGGATTTCACTTTTCATCCCAAAGCACAAAAGTATCTCCTCCTACTGTAGCCATAGTGCCAAGGAGTTTTCTCATCCTGATGGGTCAAAAGGAGACACTGAGGTCCAGAGACAATGAAGGATTTGCTTTGGATCATACAGAGCCTCAACCACAGACATCCTGAAACTAAAGAAACTTACTCGCTGTCTGGTATAATCAAGAACCCCACCCCATCACCTCTTCAGGACAAATATCTGAACCCCACTTCCAGGAAGTTTCAAGGCCATGGTGGAACCAAACTACCACCATAGACCCACTAAGTCAGTGAGTGCAGGTGAGCTCACGCCACGCCTGAGAGACCTGAAGTCCTGTTCTCTTTGGAAGCATGCCTTGGAGGGATGTCTTAGTTGTCCCTGTTGAGGGTTCAGAGGGCCCTGCATGTCACCTATACGGAAACAGCAAGGCCTTCCCTCTTTGGAGGACCCTCCTTGGCTTGGAGGAAGGCTCAGGAAAAAAAAATCCCCGAGAGTGAATCTTTCCACTCAGCTCAAGTTTTCCAGAGTGGGCACTCACCCTACATTCAGGAGATGTAGCAGAGACAGAGTGGCATCAACCGAAGCCTCACTCAGCTGAGCGGGGCCTCGAGGGGACCAAGAGACACTTACATTCTGGAAAGGCACAGACCAAATGGCCGTGTTGGGCCAGCCAGGCATGTGACATGCAATTCTCTGCGGACAGATGGCAAATCTCCACTCATGCGGGGCCCAGGTGTGGGGGTCGTTCCCCCTGGCTCCCACCTGGAGTCTCCCTACAGCATCATCTGGATACTGGGTCCTCCCCAAGGGCCACATCACACATCTGCATTGCCAGGGCAGGAGGAGCAGCAGCCGCTTCTGTTTCCAAGTAAGGATGACAAGTGTGGATGAGGAGGGTGGGTAGGCCGGTGGGCAGGGAAGAGAAAGGAAGGAGGAGAAAGTCGGAAAGTGACAGGGAAACAAATAAAGCTAAAGTCTTGGTTCCTGCCCTAAAGGATCTCGGAATACAGTGGAGAAGGAGAGCCATAAGATCACGGACTCAAGCAAGGATAAGAAACCAAACTAAAGGTTCTGTAACTACATGCAGGTTCACCAACTCACCACTGGCAAAGTCAAATAATAAGGATGAGGTGTGGTGGAAGGAAAGTGACTTTACTTCCAAAGCTAGCAGTGGGGAAGCAGCCACGCGCATGCCTAAAGAAATTGCTTCAGCTTTTTGGGTCAAGGGTAAGAACTTTAAAAGGGGATTTTGGGGCCGGGCGCGGTGGCTCAAGCCTGTAATCCCAGCACTTTGGGAGGCCGAGACGGGCGGATCACGAGGTCAGGAGATCAAGACCATCCTGGCTAATACGGTGAAACCCCGTCTCTACTAAAAAATACAAAAAAACTAGCCGGGCGAGGTGGCGGGCGCCTGTAGTCCCAGCTACTCGGGAGGCTGAGGCAGGAGAATGGCGTAAACCCGGGAGGCGGAGCTTGCAGTGAGCTGAGATCCGGCCACTGCACTCCAGCCTGGGCGACAGAGCGAGACTCCGTCTCAAAAAAAAAAGGGGGATTTTGGTATGTAGGGCATGTAGGAGTGACTGGGGATGCTAGTCTATGTGACTTGTTTTGATGACTATCTTGAGCTGTTGCCCCATCTGGTGAATGGACTGGCACCATCTCAGGTAGAACTGGGTTACAAATTAACTGCAGCCTTGAAGTAATCTCGAGGAGGGGAGAATTCCACAGTGGCTTGAATTGTTTTAAGCTTTAGTCTCCAGAACTTCCAAACAAACATAAAATTAAATAAGGGAATCATCATGCAAGGGGTGCCTGGCAGAAAGAAGAACAAAGGCTATTATCTCATCATTAGAGGCAAGACCAGGAATGGGCAGGAAAGAGAAAGAAAAAAAATAACGTTTAAAAGCAGGACACTCGCTGGGCATGTAGCTCACACCTATAATCCCAGCACTGTGGGAGACTGAGGCAGGAGGACTGCTTGAGCTCATGAGATTGCAGCCAGCCTGGGCAACATAGACTCCATCTCTGCAAAAAGAATTTTTAAAAAATACCCAGGCATATGGCCGGGCGCGGTGGCTCAAACCTGTAATCCCAGCACTTTGGGAGGCCGAGACGGGCAGATCACGAGGTCAGGAGTTCGAGACCATCCTGGCTAACACGGTGAAACCCCCGTCTCTACTAAAAAATACAAAAAACTAGCCGGGCGAGGTGGCTGGCGCTGTAGTCCCAGCTACTCGGGAGGCTGAGGCAGGAGAATGGCGTAAACCCGGGAGGCGGAGCTTGCAGTGAGCTGAAATCCGGCCACTGCACTCCAGCCCGGCCGACAGCGAGACTCCATCTCAAAAAAAAATAATAATAAAAAAATACCCAGGCATAGTGGCACGTGTCTGTAGCCCCTGCTACTCGGGAGGCAGAGGTGGAAGATCGCTTGAGCCCAGAAGACTGAGGCCACAGTAAACTATGATCACACCACCGAACTCCAATTGAGATGACAGAGCAAGACCCTGTCTCAAAAAAGAAAAACAAAAGAAAAAAGGTGACAGTGCCATGCTTAGGAGTGCCTCTTCTTCAGGAAGTCTGGGGATGTTCAGAACATCAGGAGGAATTCCCTAAATCCCTCCTTTCTGAGCTTCCAAATCTCCTGTGCAGTGCTCACCAGTGGGTAGGCCAGGATTTGGGGACAGAACTGTGTCCTCTTGAGTTCCTGCAGGTAAATGCCACAATGATCAAAGGTGGTACCCACCCCCAGTCCAGCTGACCTCAGCAAAGGCCTGTCTTCCGAGGCGGGTCAGTCCTCACCTGCTCTTCTGCCACCATTCAAGTAGAAATACAGATTGAATATCCCTTATTCAAAATGCTCGGGACCAGAAGCATTTTGGATTTAGGATATTTTTCAGATTTGAGGATATTTGCAAATATAGGATGAAATACCTTAGGGATAAAACTCAAGCCTAAACACAAAATTAATTTACATTTCATAAACACATGAAGGTAACTTTATACATTTTTGTTGTTGTTTTGCTTTTAGAGCAAGGTCTCACTCTGTCACCCAGGCTGGTCTCAAACTTTTGGCCTCAAGAGATCTTTCCACCCTAGCCCTCCAAAGTGCTAGGATTACTGGTATGAGCCACTGCACCCAGCCTATAACATTTTTAATAATTTTGTGCATAAAACAAAGTTTTCTTTTGGTTTGTTTTGTTTCTTTTTTTGAGGCAGAGTCTCACTCTGTCACTCAGGCTGGAGTGCAGAGGCACGATCTCAGCTCGCCACAACCTCCGCCTCGCAGGTTCAAGTGATTCTCCTGCCTCAGCCTCCCGAGTAGCTGGGATTACAGGCATGCGCCACCACACCAGGTTAATTTTTCTATTTTTAGTAGAGAATGGGTTTCACCATATTGGTCAGGCTGGTCTCGAACTCATGACCTCCGGTGATCTGCTCGCCTCGGCCTCCCAAAGTGCTGGGATTACAGGCGTGAGCGATCATACCCAGCCACGAAACAAAGTTTTGACTGTGATCTGTCACATGAGATCAGGTGTGGAACTTTCCTCTTGTGGCATCATATCTGGGCACAGAAAGTTTTGGATTTCAGAGCATTTCAGATGTTGAATTTTTGGATTAGGTATGCTCAACCTGTTCAGCATTCCCGAGCAGGCCAGGACTGCTGGGACTCAAGGAGGTAGGAATGAAGGACGGGTCCTTTTTCACTGACTCCTGTCCCATCATAGCAAAATCCACAAAACCCTGAGAATGTGCTGGAGAGCAGGGGGTCTGGAAGGTGGGGAGAGGGCCTCACAGGGCCTAATCCAAGGAATCCTACCAAATTCAAGAATGCAAAAACGGAAGAGCCTCTGGCGTGAGCCCCAGGCCACTCAGCAATGTCATTCGCTGCCCCGGTTAGTGCCGGAAGCATCAGGGCTCCGGATGTGAAAACCCACTCTGCGTGTCCATTCCTGATTGCACTGGGAGCTCATCATGGGAAGTTCAACCCACAGCAATGCTGCTCAGTGTTCCGGAGAAAGCCATTAGGCCAGGTCCCCATGCTGTCATCAGGCACTGAGGGTTGACACCCGCGTAGAACCTGGACAGCCAATGGGCACAGCCTGGCCACACAGTCACTTACATCACCTTTGGAGGCAGTGGTCCTGCCACGTTCTGGGACACGAGCAGCTCAGGACAGAGCACACTGAGCTCAGCACTAAGGCTCACACATTCACCAGGTGACCACCACTGCCCACACTTGCCCCACCCTGCCCTTCCGGCATCCACACGCACCTCTGGGCACACAGCCAGTCCCACACCCTGACACTCTCAGCCTCCATCCCAGTGCCCACAGGCCCGCTCATCTAGGCCAACTCCAAGAAAGCTGACAGAGCAGCAAAATCCACCTTCGTGGCCCTGGAGTGGTGACACCAGGTGCCTCCCAGATGGCTCCAGTGAGCCGGGGGGCCACTACACCAGCACGCTGCAGCTGACTCTACGTAGGAAGATAGCACTTCGGAAATAGGTCATGTGTGCTGCCTGCATCCCCTTGAATCAAATGGGATAGTGGCTTGATGGGTTCTTCTCAGGACCTTGAATGCCAAGGTCTCCATCCTACCTTCCTTTCCATGACCACATGACATCTTCACCTTGGAAATGAGCTGCCAGCTTGCTCCGCTCTGAAGGCTTGATTGGGAAGGGCTGATCTCTTCTCTCTCTCTCTTCTCTCTGTCTAACACTAGCAACTCATCAGTGTACCCCTCCCTAGGAAAGTAGCCATTTCAATCAAATATCTGCAGGGGCAGAGCCTAGGGCATGACGCGAAGCAAGATCTCAGAACATGGTGGGAAGGAGACCCATAAGATCACAGAGTCGAACAAGAACAAAAAACCAAACCACAGCCCCAAACCTGGCAGCATCTCTTTGGGAACGTCAAGCGAGATCCCCCAAATGCTTCCATTCTGAACTTCTAAATATCTCTGGCTCAGCGCTCACCCAGGCTCTGACATCCCCTGAAGACCCCAGCAAAGCCTGGATCTGGAACACCACCGTGGGTGGCAGGTTTGCAGGGAGCGGTGCTCTGTAGAGGGAGGCACAGAAAAGAGCGTTTAGGTAGGACTTGCTCATCCTCCCAGGCAGCACTGCTGTCATGGGAATGGGGGCCACTCCTGGGCAATTAGGATGTTTCATGCTGCTCAGCCCTGACTGCTCCAACACCCATGAGGACACATTCAATGAAGGCTAGATGAGAGGGCACCTGACATGGTTTGGATATTTGTCCCCTCCAAATCTCATGTTGAAATGTGATCCCCAGTGTTGGAGCAGGGGCCTGGTGGGAGGTATGTGGGTCATGGGAGTGGATTCTTCATGAATCCTTGGTGCCCTCCCCACGGTGATGAGTGTGTTCTCACTATGTTAGCTCACGCAAGAGCTAGTTATTAAAAGGAACTTGTCACCTCTTCTTCTCTCTTTCTTGCTACCTCTCTCGCCATGTAACACCCCTGCTCCCTGTCCACTTTCCCCCATGACTGAAAGTTTCCTGAGGCCTCACCAGAAGCCAAGCTGATGTGGGTGCCATGCTTATACAGCCTGCAGAACTGTGAGCCAAATAAACCTCTTTTCTTTGTAAATTACCCTGTCTGAGCTATTGCTGTATAGCAACACAAAATGGACTAACACAGCACCCAAGCAATTTCCACCCCCGCACCCTCTCCGCTGCAGCCATGACTGAGGTCACACAGCAAGGCCAGGATGTGGAAGAGGTTAGCCACTAGAAAGTCACTGTCTCTCTGTGGCCTGACTTGGTTTGACATGCACAAATTATTTTTTACTTTAATTACCCAACATTTAAAAATCAGATTTTGCTTTTAAGTCTGTACTACCACTTCTACATAAGTAATGGAGGACTAGGCAATTCTGGGTTGCATTCCTTCCTGGCTAGGTCAGCTGGGGCAGGGCAGTTGTCAGTGGGGCTTCTATCCCATGTCACTGATGGCACTACCTGCCTGGCCCCTAGAGGTGTCTGGTTTGCAACTCTGGGGTGAAACATGACTGCAGATTGAGATATGATATAGAAGTTTCCAGAGGGCCAGTGGGGTAATAGTTGGCCATAGTAAGCCATGCTTCCCGGTGACCCTAAAATTATGTGAGTTGGAGAGCTTATTCACCGGTGAAGGATGCTCTCCTGCACGTTACCAGGTCACCTGGAAGCCAGGAACACTTTGCTGACTGGGAGAGCAGAATTTTCAGAGACGCAAAGCCAGGTCTCTGGGAATCCCTTGGCAATGGGGCCAGCATCCTGGCTCTTCTGGATTTTCCTGCGAGTGTCCGCAGCCGGTGCCTGTTTCCAGGAGTCAGGCAGGCTTGCTTTAAATGCAAAGAGGGGCTGTGATTGACTGCAGAGATCCAGTAAACAAAGAGGGTTAAAAAAATAAAGCTAGGCTTCCTGTCTGCCCTTTGCACACTAACAGCTGCTGTTTGCTCGGGCTTCCACATGAGTAACATGGGCGCGCTGATTTCTATTACACAGAACATTAATAAGAGGAAGCACTGACCCTCGATTGCCGAGAACCAGGTAAATGACGGGGAGGGAAAGGGGCCGAGAAATGGTAGGCATTTTACACCGCACGACTTGAAGGGGAATGCGTTGACTATAAAGATGACGGGTGTTGTAGCACAGAGGAAAAAAACATAATTTTTCATTGATGTACGGCAGCCAGGCTGGAAGGAACACAAATACTACAGTAGATCCATTAACTGGATGACAAGAAACAGTGTTCACATCCACTCACTAAACTGTTTTTGATTCTTTAGTACCAACACGCAGAATGATCCTTACATTATGTTGCCAGGGAAAAACCTTAAAATGCATTTATTTCATAATGTAACTTTCTTGTATTATCATAATAGAGCCATAACAGTTGTTGCAAACACTACGGGATCTAAAAAAACACCTAAGTACAGTTATTAAAGGGGAAATTTTTTCAAAGGGGGGAATGTGGTGTGTCTACAAAAGTAAGGGGAGGGAGGGGGCTATGGCTCACCTTCCACCTCTCCTCCTGGCCACGGGAGTTCCGGGCCCTAAGCACCAGCAGTCACCGCTGGGCAGGGCTGGGGAGGACCTGGGAGAGGCAAGTGGGAGACGTGAAGGCATTCGTGCCCAGTCACTCTGTGGAATGGAAGATTTGCAGGGAGGGATAACAGTCACTGCTGCCATCTAGACTTTGGCTATTCCAGTCCTACCCTTCACATGCCCCTGTACTTCCTCACCTACTCCCTGTACGCTGGACTGTATGTCTCACCTATATAATGGGGACAAAAATGGCCATTTGGGACAAGGTGTTGTGGCTCACATCTGTAATCCAAGCACTTTGGGAGACCAAGGTGGGAAGATCCCTCGAGGCCAGGAGTTCCAGACCAGCCTGGGCAACACAGCAACATTGTCTTTACAAACAAAAAATAGCCAGATGTGGTGGTGGCTCATACCTGTAGTCCTAGCTACTCAGGAAGCTGAGGCAGGAGGATCACTTGAGTCCAGCAGTTTGAGACCAGCCTGGGCAGCACAGTGAGACCCTGTCTCTACAAAAAAATTAAAAATAAGTCAGGTGTGATGGTGCATGCCTGTAGTTCCAGCTACTCAGGAAGCTGAGGCAGGAGGATCCCTTGAGCCCGAGAGTTTGAGGATGCAATGGACTGTGACCATGCCTGCGTGACTGCCACTGCAATCCAGCCTGCATGACAGACACTGCACTCCAGCCTGTGTAACAGGGCAAGACTGTAACTCTTCAAAAAGTGTTTAAAATTAGCTGGGTGTTAGGTGATGCAGCCTGTACTCCTGGCTACTCAGGAGGATAAGGACTACCTGGGACCCCTTGAGCCCAGGACGGTGAAGCTGCAGTGAGCGATGATTGCACCATTCCACTCCAGCCTAGGTGACAGAGTGAAGCACTGTCTGGAGGAAAAAAAAAAATGGCCAGCTCATGTCACATGCTTAGGCATGTGCTCAGCAGTAAATGGAAGGTTCTAAGGAGCATTCAAATGCACTATTCTGAGGGGCACTGATTTCTATTACATACAACATTAATAAGAGGACATTGAAAAAAATAAAACATTAGACGGGTATGTACGCTGTTGTGGTCCCTTAGAATGGGACATTCCAATGATGCTCTCCTGGGCCTCACCAGGTCACCCTGAAGCCAGTAAAACTCTGCTTCTTGGCGGAGTAGAATTTTCAGAGAGGTAAGGCCCAGATCTCTGGGAGTCCCTTTGCAATAGGACCAGCATCCTAGTTCCCTGGTCTTAACCGAAAGGCGTCCCCAGGAGGCAAGAGTAAGTTTCCAGGAGGCAGGTAATTCGTCTTCACCACTGTGGCCAGCAAGCTGACAGTCCACACCCAGCAACTCTACCATAGCCAGGCTCTGAAGAAGCCAGCCCCAGGTTGGAATCTTGACTCTGCTATACCCTCCGGCCTCCTAAAATGGTAGTTGTCATTAGTGGTCCTACTATAGCCAATGCACTCCATTTCCAGCACTGAGCTCTGGTGTGAGGGGTGCCCCCCACCAGGAAGGATCTCGTCTGCTGCCGCCGAAGGCAATGAGGAGAGCTTGCGGCAAACACGAAAACAAAGTGTGTGGTGGTAGAGGAGCAAGTGAGGAAGGCTTCCTGGAGGAGGCAGCACTTTGAGACTTGGGGTTTAACAGACACAGAAGTGGCAAAGGCATTCTGACATAATGAGCAGGTGGATGGAGACGATACGTGCAGGTGGGATTGTCTGGGGCAGCTGGAGCCCTGCCCATGTGTGGAAGACAGCTGGACCTGAGGCTGCAGAGAGGAAGGGTGGGGTAGGAGGTGTAGAGAGCCTGGTACTAAGGCCAGCTTGCAGACTGGCCTCCGTGACTGGCTGGAAACCGTGAGTGGGATAAGAAGGAAGGGACAGGAATGACCTCTCAACTTATTTTCTTCCTCGGATGCCTGGGTGGTTGGCATCCACATGGGGAAGAGGAGCCAATTTGGAGGAGACAATGAGATCACAAAGACAGGTAATAACACCGAGATGATGGCAATGCCAGCACTGCAGACAACATTGGTCTTTCCATTGAATGAGGCAAAACACAAAAAGAGTCGGGTGCAATGACTCATGTCACTAACCCCAGTACTTTGGGACCCTGAGGCAAGAAGGTCGCTTGAATCTGGGAGTTTGAGACAAGTGTGGGCAACATAATGAGACTCCCAACTCTACAAAAATACAAAAATATTAGCCGGGCGTGATGGCACAGGCCTGTAGTCTCAGCTATTCAGGAGGCTGAGGCAGGAGGATTGCCTGAGCCCAGGAGGTCAAGGCTGCAGTGAGCTCTGATCACACCACTGCAGTCCGGCCCAGGTGACAAAACAAGACCCTGTCTCAAAGAAGAAGAAGGAGAGGAAGAAGAAGAAGAGGAGGAGGAGGAAGAGAAAGAGGAAGGGAGGGAGGAAGGAAAGAAAATCCCAAGTAGCATGAAGATGTAAATGTGGCAAAACAAAAATCATAAAACCCAGGCAAAAATTAGATGAACATTTTTATATTCTCGGCACAGGGTGGATTTACAAAATATCCTTTTTAAAAAAAAAAAGTGTAATTCTTTTTTATTCAGGGTACAAATGCAGTTTTGCTCCATGGATGTATTTAACAGTGGTGAAGACTGGGCTTTTAGTGTAGCCATCACCCCAAGAGTGTACATGGTATCCATTAAGTAATTTCTCATCCTTCACTCCTCTTTCACCCTTCAGAGTTTCCAATGACTATTATTCCACACTTTACATCCATGTGTCTGAAATATTATTCTAAAGTCACACCTGCTGCCCAAACCATCACCATGACCTGCCCCTCCCTTAGGCTGAAAACAGCTTTGTCATTAAGACTCCTTTATTAAGATGCTAGTTCTCCCTGGGAGGTGGGATCACCAGCGGAAGTAGCTTATGGGCTTTCTTTCCAATCCTACAATGCACAGGAGAAGCGATGGGGCTTGGCAGAAGATATCTTGGTTTGGAGGTAAGGAGGAGAGCTGCAGAGAAGGCATGATCCTTGGAACCCCACGGAGGGAGGGCAGCTCCCAGGATTTCTGGGTTGCAGGAGGGGGATTTCTCTGCCACCCCCTCCCCACAAGGAACCCAGTCCCATGCCCTGCATTGTAAATGATAAAAAGATCATTATGAGTTGATGTACTACATGAATACATTCAGTGTCTAGGGCTGAAGGAAAGGCACAGAGTTAAACTCTTCTGACCAAGTTAGTCTAGGAATCAAACATGTCCTAGCCGAGAAAGTCCCGCGGCATCCAAAGGACTCCAAAGTCCCTCCACCAGCCAGATTCCTTCTTTCATGAGACTTCATGGAAGTTGCCTATTGATACTACTTCACATTTTAACATCAGATCACCTAATTGGGTACAAAAGGGAGGCAGTAGAACCTACAGGATGCAGGTAAAGTAGCCGTTTTCTGCTTTACGGCTGTGGTTCAGCTCTTAGGCTTTGACAAAGGTGATGGCTTCCAGGGTTGGGTGCGGTGGCTCACCCCTGTAATCCCAGCACTTTGGGAGGCTGAGGCGGGCTGATCACTCGAGGTCAGGAGTTCGAGACCAGCCTGACCAACATGGTGAAATCCCATCTCTACTAAAAATACAAAAATTAGCCGGGCATGGTGGCTCATGCCTGTAATCCCAGCACTTTGGGAGGTCGAAGGGGGCAGTTCACTTGAGATCAGGAGTTCAAGAGCAGTCTGACCAATATGGTGAAATCCCGTCTCTACTAAAAATATAAAAATTAGCAGGGCATGGTGGTGAGCACCTGTAATCCTAGCCACTCAGGAGGCTGAAGCAGGAGAATCGCTTGAACCCAGAAGGCAGAGGTTGCAGTGAGCCAAGATCATGCCACTGCACTCCAACCTGGGTAACAGAGCGAGACTCCATCCTCCCCAAAAAAAGAAAGGTGACGGCTTCTAAGGCCAGACTTCAGCCCCAAATCTCTACTGGTCGCCTCTTGGGATATACAGAAACCTAATCTCCAATAGGCATTCCTTGAAGCAAAACATGCCCTATTTCTTAATTTTTTATTTCGTTTTAAGGGATTTTTTTTGTTTTCATTTTCCAATGAACACGGTTTGCACTAATGTGATATTTGCACCGAATATATATATATGCTGTTTCTTGGTGTAATTTCCATGAATAATTCAACGTGAGAGGTATGCCTTGGAAAATTATCACATGAAATTCACGGAGAGAAGCTAGAATCAAGTTGGAGGGTCAGCTGTCCAACATCTTGTTATCTGTCCAGAGGTAGCCGTAAATTTACTGCAAAAAGCAAAATCTCCAGTTCCTGGGAGCAGAAGGGTCGCTGGAAGCCAATCAGGAGGACATGGTTTTATTTAATTGAGGACTAAATATCTTTGGGATTATTTTTTCTCTCCCAAGGAAGGTCACTTTGCTGTAAAGGCAATGTCAGTGTTTCCCTGGTGGTACCGTTCCCTGGTTAGACACGGATTTCCTCTCTGCATTACAGGTTCCCTCTTCCATATTATAAGGGTACTATCTGCCAAGCCAATGTTTGGATTCCCAGCATCATACCCCATATCCCAGAGCCCATGTTGCCCCCTTCCCGGCCTCAGTCAGGTACTCAGAGGCCCCCACTCATTAGCCACAGAGTCACAGAGACTCACATGGTATTAAGACAGCAATATCATCTTATTGGCTATTAGCACAAATGTGCCAATAAACATAGTGCATAAAAATTATACATATTCCCTCAGAGTCCATAATCCCGAACTGATACGGCATAATGCAAAACACACTTCCCCAAAAGTAGTGCTTAAAGTCATGATGTACAAATTGAATTTTAAATAAATTTCCTGAAACATCACCAGCGGTTCTGGCCACATTGGCAATACACATTTGCTAAAAATAAAGTGCAGAATGGCTGTGCCCAGCCCAACCCCAAAGCGGTGGGACCAGTGGGCATTTATTTGCCCTCAAGTGGTTTCAGAGGTGGGCTCGCTGCGCATGTGTTCGGGTGCAGTTGTTAAAACAGCCCAATATCTTCCCCTCAAGGGTTTCCCCTAATTATCAGCGATCATCAGGTTCCAAAAGTCAGCTTGTCTTCACCTCATTCTCTATCAAAGAGGGAGATGTTAATTGCATTATCGCCTTGCCAACACCCTCTGAAATGATGGCAGTGATCATTAACAGCCTGCCACAGAGCCAATCAGAGTCAATCCAAATTCTGAACCAGCCAATGGAGTGCTTCCTAATCCCACGTGTGTGTAAACACTAAAAACATAAAAACACAAGGCAGCCATCGTGGAGAATGGGGTGCTGGGGGTACTGAAGACCAGGTCCGCCATCAACTCCATAAAATGTTTCACTGGTTAATACAAACACACACAGACCCACACAGACACACACACACACACACACGCACATGACGCAGTGGAAAGCTAGAAGATTCCCACAAGTCTTATGATTTTTTTTTCCCGGCTTTCTGCATCCCAGACCAATATAATTGACTAGCAAAGAAATTCAAAGTAATGCCAAGTTGTCTGGTTTTATTTAATGAAGAACCTCTCCAAGAATGCTGTCAGCATGCTGCGTTTCACAGATAAGTAAATATTTATGGTTCCTTGCATGTTAGTTTCAGCAGAGACCAAGACAAAAAATAATTTGCCCTTGTTCACTCGACTTCCTTTCTTAAATGTACAAAGTAAGGCTATGGTTTTCCTCAGTGTACTCTTGTTCATGGCTCACCTAAGAAGATGCCTTTTGGACTGACCTAGGATCCAGCTATCAAAATCCTGCTCACAACTACTCAAGGCCTAGTTCAAACACCAGCCCCCCATATCTCCTTTTTCAACCCCATCCAAAGAGGGACAAGTCGTTGAACAGTTGATCTCTTTCTGCTGTGAAGAGCGCTGTCAAAGACTTAATCCTCAAGAGAAAAGTGGGCAAATAAACAATGCACGAGAGAAGAAATATACATACACAAGAGACATATGGAAATGTATTCAACCTCCACCATAAAAGAAATTCCCATTTTAAATATTTCGATCTATCAAACAAACAGCTTTGCAGAGGCTATCTCTTATTTGGAAATCTAGGCTGTCACTCTCCCACAAAGCTCACACAGCCAACCTTACTTGGGGGACAAATATTTCGAAATAAAGGGGCCTCATTCCCTAGGACTTTCTCTTCTAGGACTTCACCATAAAGAAATATCCAGAGGACACCCAGTGATCCATGGTAAAAAACACTGGCCACAACTTCACTGGTAATGTGAAAAAATCAGAAGCAAACTCCATGTTTGCCAGAAAGGAAATGGTCAAACAACATGGTGCATCTGTCAAAAGACAAAACTGCAAATGACCCTTGAACAACATGGGTTTGAATTTCTTGGGTCCGCTTACATTCAGATTTTCTTCCACCTCGCCATCCAAGACAGCAAGACCAACCCCTCCTCTTCCTCCTCCTCCTCAGCCTACTCAATGGAAAGATGATGGGGATGAAAACCTTTGTGATAAACCATTTCCACTTACTGAATGTTTGCACGAACGGAGGAAAGATGGTGCACTTCCAGGTTCTTCTTCACCACCAACTCTTCCCGCGCGCGAAAAGGCAGCCGGCGCCGGGGAAGGTGCAGACCAACTGGGCATGCGCCAGGTGACGTCAATCCTAAGCGACCAAGATTTACCTGGTCGCACCTGCGGAACGCCCCCGACACGCCCGTGCCCCGCCTATTGCCCTCCCACTCCTAGAAAAGCCGCTCTTGGCCATTGAGCCACGCGGCCTTCTCACAGCCCCAGTCCTGTGGGCATGTCGGGACTGTGGGAAGTCCGTCCGAGAGCCCCACCGGGGGACTCTGCCGGCCTCCTTTGCCGGAGGCGGACAGACTTCTCCCCCACACCTTAGGTTACCAAAAATAAACTTGCAGTTTGCCTACTCGCTGGTTCTTTTGTGCTCGCTCGGCAGGTCTTAGAAAAAACAAATCACTGAACAGCAAATGCATTTTCTTTTCCTTATGACTTTTCAAATAACATTTTTGCTCTAGCTTACTTTATTGTAAGCATACAGCATGTAATACATGTAACATTAAAAATATGTATTAAGTGACTGTTTACGTTATTGGAAGGAGTCCAGTCAGCAGTGAGTACTAGCAGCTAAGTTTTGGGGAAGTCAAAATTATATGTAGAGTTTCAAATGCGTAATGGGTGGGTGGAGAAGAGTGGACATCCGTAACCCCCAAGGTATTCAAGAGACAATAGCACAACAAATGAGTTTAAAGCACTCAATTGGCTTAATTTGCAATTCTAGAATCAGGCAACACTTTTTTCCAAAACACAGAATGAGTGATCCAGTGAGCCCCGCAGAATTTGCTTTATTGACAGAGAAGGTTGAAGAAAGCAGAAACAAAGAATAAAGAGAGGATTCGTTACTTTTAGACAGAACAATAGAAAAATAACTGATTCATTAATATCAGCTTACTGCAGGCTTCCTTTTTTGTGTGAGGATTAAAGCAGAGGGAACTTCATTATCATGCGGATTGAGGATTGAAACAGACCTGTTTGGGAAAGTGGCTGTTATCTCTCTCCCGATTTCTGAGAAGGTCAGATAACAACTGAGTTTAGTTTTGGTGACTGGGAAACTGAAACAGATCCAACACTTCCTTAGACAGTGCTTTCAGATAAACATAGATACTAACTCTTCTGCTCTTAAAGCCTGCAACTTGCATTTGTTTTTTGTTTGGTTTGGTTTTTTAAATTTTATCTTACTTTATGTTCCAGGATACATGTGCAGAACATGCAGGTTTGTTACATAAGTAAATGTGTGCCATGGTGGTTTGCAGCACCTATCAACCTGTCATCTAGGTATTAAACCCCATGTGCATTAGATATTTGTCCTCATGCTCTCCCTCCCCTCGTCCCCCCAACAGGCCCTGGGTGTGCTTTTCCCCTCCCTGTGTCCATATTTTCTCATTGTTGAGCTCCCTCTTACAGGTGAGAATATGCAGAGTTTTGTTTTCTGTTCCTGTTGTAGTTAGCTGAGGTTAAAGGCTCCCAGCTTCATCCATGTCCCCGCAAAGGACTTGTTCTCATTCCTTTTTATGGCTGCATAGTATTCCATGGTGTGTATGTACCATATTTTCTTTATCCAATCTATCACTGATGGGCATTTGGGTCAGTTCCATGCCTTTGCTATTGTGAATAGTGCTGCAATGAACATACGTGTGCATGTGTCTTTGTAAAATAATGATTTATATTCCTTTGGGTTTATACCCAGTCATGGGATTTCTGGGTCAAATGGTATTTCTGGTCATTTGTTTTATCTGAATTCCTTCCTCAGGAAAATACTCCCAGACCCCTCAAAAAGTAGGAAAGAATTGAAACTCACCAGATCACCACATCCAGACAAGGAGATGCCAGACCCCTCACTCATCATGATTGCTTCCTCACCATTCCCTAGTTCCTGTTTTCCAACACATGTTACATTTCTTCCCTGCTACATAAGTCCCTAATTTTAGATAGCCAGGGAGAGGAATTGGAGACTGACCTCCCATCTCCATGGCTGCAACACCCGATTAAAGCCTTCTCCCTTGGCAATAATTGTTTTCTCAGTAATCGGCTTTCTATGTGGTGAGAAGCAGGGCCTAGACAGAACCCCTGGTGTTTCAGTAACAGCATGGGGAACTCCATTTTGATTTTTAGTCTGGTCTGTGGAAGCCTAGTGCAGAAGCTTAGTAGAAAACAATAGCCTCCTGTAACTTTTATTTAACACATCTATAAAATGCAACTCTGTGAATTCTTAAAATCAAACCAAAAAAAGTCTGAAAACCATCAAGGATGTAGAAAATGTTTACAATATGTTAAGGGGGAGGAAAAAAAGGACAGGATATAAAAACTATATGTATAGTTGAATCCCAATTTTGAAAAAATAATAAGACATCTAAATGCCCACAGGCCTGTAAAGAAATGCATAAAAAATTTAACAAGGTTTATCTCTGGATAGCGGGATTACAGGCAGTTTTTATTTTCTGTTTGAAACTTCCCTGTATTTCTGAATGTTCAAAAATAAATTTGTATTACTCCTATATTCAAAAAGCAATGTTTTGCTTTTGTTCTTTACAGGCTCTGAACCCCCACAGCTCTTGCTGTCAGAATGACTTACCGCAAACTGCACGCGACCCCCAGCTCTACAAGAACCCGTTCTGGCTTCTGCTCCCGGCTCAGCCTCCTGAAGGCCAGGAATCAAGGCTTCTCCTCCCTTGCTCCTCACCCAAGGTCTACAGGCTCAGCTCTTCTTGCTGTTCTTTAGATTCAAGGGGTACATGATTTGTTACATGGGTATATTGTGTGATGCTGAGGATTGGGGTACAAGTGATTCTGCCATCCAGATAGTGAGCATAGTACCAAATAGGTAGTTTTTCAGCCTTTACTCCCTCCTTCCCCTCTAGTAATCCTCAGTAGTCTGTTTTCCATCTTTGTGCCCATGAGTACCCAATGTTCAGCTCCCACTTATAAGTGAGAACATGTGACATTCGCTTTTCTGTTTCTGTGTTAATTTACCTAGACTAATGGCCTCTACTTACATCCATGTTGCTGCAAAGGACAGGATTTCATTCTTTTTTGTGGCTATGTAGTATTTCACGGTGTAAATGTGCCACATTTTCTTTATTCAATCCACTGCGGGTGAACATCTGGGCTGGTTCCATGTAGCTGCTATTGTGAATAGCACTGCCATGAACGTACGTGAGCAGGTTCATCTTTTTAGTTCAGTTCCTTATTTTTCATGTTTGCCCTCAGTTGCGCACACTCTGGTCACTTAGCTCATACCAACAAACCCCAGACAAGGTGTCTTGTTTTGAGGAGTAAGATGGCAGGAATAGGGAAAGGAAGAAAGAGGAAGTAAGAGGTGTGAGAAATTCTCCTTGGTCATGATAGAAAGCCGTAGACTCAGCTTGGGGGCACGTTTCATTTACAGGAATTTCTTTTTGGGGGGTTATATATCCAGCTTTATTTTTTATGATAATCTTTTTATTTGTATAAATGTATGGGGTGCATGTACAATCATGTTACATGCATAGATTGTGCAGTGGTGAAGTCAGGGCTTTAGAGGATCCATCAACTAAATAACACGCATAGTACCCAATGAGTAATTTCTCATCATCCACCTCCTTCCACCCCACTCCCTTCTGAGTCTCCACTGTCTACCATTCCACACTGTGCATCTACATGTACACATTATTTAGCTCCCACATATCAGTGAGAACACGTAATATTTGTTTTTCTGTTTCTGGCTTGTTTCACTTAAGGTAATGACCTCCAGTCCCATCCATATTGCTGCAAAAGAAATGATTTTGGTTTCTTTTTTATGGCTTAATAGTATTCCATTGTGTATATGTACCATACTTTTTCTACCCATTTGTTGATGAACACTGGGTTAAACAGTACTATAATAAACATAAAAGTGAAGGTATCTTTTTTTATTTAATGATTTCTTTTTACAGAAATGTCTTGATAGTTAGCTGTCATAAGATTGAGAGATGGGGTGATGCTGTGGCCTGCAGTTCCATCTGTGAGCCTCTGCCTTGGCTGGCCTGAAAAGGAAGATGAGGATTTTCAGGCCAGGCATGGTGGCTCACAACTGTAATCCCAGCACTTTGGGAGGCCAAGGCAGGTGGATCACCTGAGGTCGAGAGTTCAAGACCAGCCTGGCCAACATGGTGAAACCTCATCACTACTAAAAATACAAAAATTAGCCAGGTGTGGTAGCAGGCGCCTGTAATCCCAGCTACTCGGGAGGTCAAGGCAGGAGAACCACTTGAACCCAGGAGGTGGAAGTTGCAGTGAGCTGAGATCACGCCACTGCACGCCAACCTGGGAGACACAGCGAGACTCTGTCCAAAAAGAGGAAGAAGAAGAAGAGGAAGAGGAAGAAGAAGAAGAAGAGGAGGAGGGGGATGAGGAGGAGGGAGGGGGATGAGGAGGAGGGAGGGGGA
>NC_045454.1:25082175-25111459 GCF_002776525.5 Piliocolobus tephrosceles | reverse complement strand
GAGGAGGAGGGAGGGGGATGAGGAGGAGGGAGGGGGATGAGGAGGAGGGAGGAAGGAGAAGGGAGGAGGGAGGAAGGACCCTGTGAATGTGCCATTTTGTTTGGTCCTGAAGTGTGTACTTTCCCCATCTTGTCAGTTTCCTGGAAAGACTGTCAGTGCCCCTGATGCCCTGCCCCTCCCTCACAATCTTCCTGCCATTCTCCCACCCTGGCCAGCAGTGGGAGCATTCCCCAAGCAGTCGGGGGGGGTTCCTCCCACGATCATAGCCATTGTGGGCCTGAGATGACAGATGCCATTATGGAAGGGACAGAAGAGCTTCCATCTAACCGCTCCCACTGACCTCACCATCCATGATGCAGATGTACTTGTCACGTCATAAACACTTGGCACCCATTGGCTCTTCCCCAAATCGCCGTCAGAATTGCAGTTTCAACCTCCAGGAGCTCTCCGATGGGCACAGGCTCCACCTATGGCTGGTTTGGAATGGCAAAGCCATCACTCTCTCTTTGCCTGTAAAATGCCAAGGAGACTGATCTAAGCAGGTGAGTTCTCACCCATGGCCTGCTGTAGGCCTGAAGGAACATAGATGGCATTTGCATGAAGATGACATCTCACCATCCGCATCTGAGCAAAGTCTGCCTATCAAACAACCAAAGGACAGCAAGTCTCCCGCATAGTGTAAAATGACTTGCAGTGATTCTCTTCCCCAAGGCCAGCCCCAGCTCTCAGACCTCCAGTCCCAACAAGTCCTTTTTTGCAGAGGAGGCTCACCCTGGAACATGGCTCTCCCAAGGGGAGATGGGAACGGATGTTGACTTCATCCCACCAGCTTCTGACACCATGCCACTGTCTTTCAACTTTCTCCACCAACAGGGTCAGGCTGTTGACTGGCCTCAAGTGCAGTTAGCCTGACACGGCTAGCAGCCTCAAAACAAATTAAATGAGGCAGGGATGCCGTGCAGTGATGTTCCATTACGTCCCCTCTGCTTCCACACGTGATTCACACTATCACTTTTAGAAGGTGAAGCATCTTATTGAATCAACACCTAATCTGCGCACAGTGTCACGGAGGAGGGGCGAGGGGACAGCGGGAGCATTTTCCCTGATCCTTTTCTTTCCTGAAGACCTCGCTGGAGACAGGCTGGGTGAGGGTGAGGATGAATTGTGAGGAACCCTGACCCTGTTTCAGGTAAAGCTTCTGATTTACTGTTCACTGTGCTTTCTAACGAATAATTTTTATATAATAATGCCACTAGTAAGCACCAAACCCTTCTTCTTGGGAATGCAATTAAGGGAAAAATTAGCAATAAATTGTTTTCAGTACTTAACCCAGCTCCAAATTTATGGCTGCTGGAATTTATTGTTTTGGGGGCCTGAAAATGGCGATTAATTTTATCCCATTTCCTGCCATTCACCCTCAAAACTGAAATGTAAATAAGGAACTGTTTTCGGCCTTGAGTTTTCCTGCCTGTTACAAACCAACCTCAAACTACAGCTGTACAGACAGCTACCTCTGAAGGCTCCTGAAGCTTAGAAAGAGAGAGGAAAACACCCCTTTATCTGCAAGTGTCTCCTCTACTTCTTCCACCGCTGCAATTGCTGGAAGCTCCACGAGTGCCCTCGGTGCACAGATGCGCTTTACAGCAGAGTGACTGTAAATGAGAAAACACTAAGTTAGGTTCTGACGGCCAATGCTGGATGTATCAGTTTGCCCTATAAATAAGCACTGATCACCTCCATTTTATTGAACTCATTTTCCAGGCAAGCAAAGACCACAAGATTCTTCTGCACATTTTCTCTTTACACCCTCTAGTACTGCTGCTACTGTCAGCTCCGACAGATTTATAGCCCATTCATTCATGGGAACAAAAACCCTGCCACGGCTGGTCATGGGACACGCAATAGCAGTTAGTTCAAAAGATAACAGCTGCAATACCTCACCTCTCCATTCAGCACTACAGAGCCAGCACTACTTCGGAGGTAATAAATGCTTCTTGTTGGTGTGCTTTGAGTCATAATCCTGGAATAACTGTGGTCGGCCTCACCCCGGGCCCCGCCCCTAGGGAAACCGCTTTCTGCCACTCCCCAGCACCCACCCCGCACCTTCACTCCAGCCCCTTTCTGCCAGAAAAGGAGAGGGGGGAGGCGGTTTGAAGGCAGCCCACTGCATAACCAAAAGTAGACCCCATCTCCTTTTTCCAGTCCACTCGACACAAGCTGGGTTGCTGAACCTTTACAACTCAAGCAATTAGGCAACGCTGAGAAGCCGAGCTTCCTCGTGGTAAGTGGCAATGTGGGTATATGCATTCTCCTTGCAAACTGATCAGAAACAGAGCTGGGGCATGAGCCCTGTCCCAACAAGAGGAGGCAGCTGGTCTGACTAGTCCACCACCATCTTCAGAGCTTGGACACACACAACCAGCATGTATTAAAAGAATCCATGATTTTTGTTTTTTAAAGTAGTGAATGACCTGGGGAGGAATAGAGGATCTGTTCCACCCCCCTCACTCAGAGCAGGAACAGGTTTAATGCAAGAAGCAATACAGTAGTGAAGTGTTCTGCCTCATTTTGAAGTCAGCCTTTCCCACCCACAGGCCTCAGTTTACTCATCTGTAAAATCGGGCTGTTAACTATACCTGTTCTACCAACAAATCAGGGATTTGTTGCTAGAATTAAACATAAAAAGTAAATGCCTTTAAAAATGTAGCACAGTGCTAACCAAGTACTATGTGTTATCAAATAAATTAGTTAATTTAGTTGAAGAAATCAGGTATGCATACAAGAAACTTTAAGAAAGATCACTAGAGGACAAGGTCATGGACGATCAAACTTTGGGGAAATGCCTTCCATCTTTGAAACCCTTCATCAAGACACAGACACCTGCCCCCACCTCTACCTCCACCAACGCTCTGTGGCCTATATTTTGCAGAGATGTGTTATTGTCGCTGTTAGTCTGATGTCCCGACAATCAAACTGCAAAGAGAAAAAGGCCACTCACGCAGAAATCCAAGAGCCTTGCCTCTGGGATCTGCCCACCCTAGCTATGGGTCCAGGTGGGAGATGGGGCATGGAGATATGGCTGGCCCAGGTCAGGTGGTTGAAATGGAAGCTGAGAGCCTCCAGGCTGCAGAAGGCACCAGAGAGAGAAGCCAAAGTCATACTCCCCATGAAGACGCACAGTTCGGTGGGGGAAGAGAAGGCTGTGAAACGCATAGAACATGACACTGGGCATCAGTTGCTATCAGTGCCTTCCTCCCTAATCAATCAGCTTTTATTGTGATGCCTCTAGCTCCGCTCATGAGGCCTCAGCTCATAAGGCCGGAAAGCCGCTTCGGCAGCAGTTTAAAACGTTTCCAGTTTAATAATCCCTGCTAATTGAAAGCAGCTCAGAAAAGGGGGTTGGAAGCAAACCAGCACCATTTATGGCAACAGTGCTGTTCCTAGGGGAAAGAAAATAACCTTTGATGCTGCAGGGGGAACCTGCCTCCCTGTCCCCAAACAAACTAATTCCCACAACTGTCTTCTTTGGCACCAGAGTTGTTTCTTCTTATGTTTTAATTGTAGAATGTTATAGCAGCAGAATTGCTGTGAAACCTGTTTTTAATCTGTGGAAAGTTAACCACCCCCTGCTGCAAAAACTGGATTTTTTTTTCTTCAACCGAGAATTACATTCATTTTTATAATTGTTCTTTCCTTTCAAATTGCCTAATATGACAAATGCTGGACAACCTTACAGTTCATCTGGTAAAAAGTGACTTTATGAGTTGAGGCTTCAATGCTTTAATGGAGAAATTGCTTGATTTAAGTAAATCATGTCACCTTCACCCTTGCAATCATATTTATTTCAGACGTCTGCTGACCTAACCTGCAGAACAAAAATAAAAACACGTTTACATTTTTGAGCTGAGATATTTGGTTCAAATGCTGTACAAACAGGTCATAATGAAAAGTAATTTTAGCACATGGGAAAGGTACCATTTAAGTACACTTATGACAGTTTGTACACATACACAATTATTCCAGTATTGTAATTTAAATGGACAAAAGACAGATCTTAGCACAAAACCCTCCTTCCTGGTTTCTTGGAACTCCCTGGCAGAGCTACAGTTGGGGACATGGATATAGAAGAAGGATGTCATGTGTCTGATGTACCATGAATCAGCTGGGTTCAACCTTCACCCCTTGGATCCATGCAAACCTACCCTAGAAGGTGGATCCAGACACCTAGATCTTTTTTTTTTTTTTTTTTTGTATTTTTTTTTCATTTTTGTGGAAACACAGCGGGTGTATATGTTTATGGGGTATATGAGCTATTTTTGGTACAGGCACGTAATGCATGATAATCACATAATGGAAAACCCATCCCCTCAAGTATTTATCCTTTGTGTTACAAACAATCCAGTTATACTCTTTTAGTTATTTTTAAGTGTACAATTAAATTATTATTGATAGGTCGGACAAACACAGCCGGGGTGACGTGGTCTGGCTGTGTCCCCACCCAAATCTCATCTTGAATTACAGTTCCCATAATTCCCACATGTTATGGGAGGGACACACTGGGAGATAACTGAATCACAGGGGCTGTTTCCTTATAGTGTTCTCGTGGTAGTGAATAAGTCTCACAAGATCTGATGGTTTTATAAGTGGAAACCCTTTCATTTGGCCCTCATTCTCTTCTCTCTGGTCTGCTGCCATGTAAGACGTGCCTTTTGCCCTCCACCATAACTGTGAGGCCTCCCCAGCCATATGGAACTGTGAGTCCATTAAACCTCTTTTTCTTTATAAATTGCCCAGTCTCAGGTATGTCTTTATGAGCAGCATGAAAACAGACTAATACACTGGGCATCCACCTGTGCCACAAGAGGATGGCTTTGTATTGAGAGACATGATATGTAAGTAACAGAGGTGTAAATCTGAGTATTCCTCCTCCCCTCCCAGAAAGACTTGAAACATGGAACAGGAGGGCACTGAGCTTTCTAGGGTGATTGCCAGATGTGTTGATTAGTGAATTAAACAAGGCTACATTCACAGGAAGGCGATGTCCAGCACTGAGATGTTCCCCCCCATCCAGGCTGGGGTAGTTCCTTTTGCAGGGAAACAAACCAGCTGGAGTATGCCTGGGAACGAGCAAGCAGGACAGTGAGAAGTTTTCCAAGTGTAATAGCTGAACAACAGGGGAAGAAACTGGAGAAAAGAGAACTCTAGAAAATAGGCTTTCTGTCTACAAATCCCACTGGTTAACCATTCCGGAACCAGCCATTGCTGCCTGCTGGAGCTCAGATGAGAGCTTTGCACAGGAGCTCCCTCATGCCTGACTGCATCTTCAGTTGAAGATAAGCAGGACCATGGTCTTCGGGTGACTGATGAGAAACTGAGACTTTGGGAGGGTCAATGACTCGCCCGGGATCATCTGCTATGACATGGTGGAACAAGAGTTCATACACAGCATCTTGTTTTGATTCTCCAATGTCACTTGGGGTCAGGAGTTCAAGACCACCCTGGCCAACATGGCGAAACCCCACCTCTACTAAAAATACAAAAATTAGCTGGATGTGATGATTCAAGCTTGTAATCCCAGCTGCTCAGGAGGCTGAGGCAGGAGAATTGCTTAAACTCAGGTGGTGAAGGTTGCAGTGAGCCGAGATCATGCCACTACATTCCAGCCTGGGTGACAGAGTGACTTGGTCTCAAAGAAATAAAAGAAAATTGCTGAGGAGACACAGCCAGTGGGAACAAAACCAGAATTGTTTTTAAAATTTAATAGAGCCAGGATCTTGCTATGCTGCCCAGGCTGGTCTCGAACTCCCATGCTCAAGCAAGCCACCTACCTCAGCCTCCCAAAGTGCTGGGATTACAGATATGAGCCACCATGCCAGGCAAAAATCAGAATTTTTATACTAGGTAATTTGACTCCATAACTTGTGGTCCCAGCCACTGTGCTGTGCTGCTGCTTCCATGTGTATATTTATGAACCAGTTTGTCTTGAAGAATTAAGAACCCAGGTGTGCCATTCATTGTGTGTAGCAAGAAGCTTGATGCTGTTTTATCACTGAATCATCCCAACAATCCAATGAAGTTGGAATATTTGGCCCACATATCAGAGGGGAGATTGAAGCACAGAAACTTGACCAGACTCTACTGCTAATAAACTCAGAACCGGGATCTGCCTGAGTCTCTCTGTTCTCCCGAGGATGAGGATCTGCTATCTAAGGATGTTCACCAAGGTAGGTCTTGGGCTTAGAAGGTGACCCAGCCCCATCTGGAGCCTCCTTCCTAGCCAAGTCTGGCCTGCAGTCATTTGTCTCCATCAGGCACAGCCATTGTTCTCCAAACTTCCTGGATCGCTCTTCCTAAAACAAACACCTCCAGTTCCAAGGAACTCCTCACTTTGGAGAGAACAGGAAGGCACGGTTTCATCTTTGGCACTTCTCAGGCAATACTTTCTCACTGTCCAAGGGCAAAAATAAGGTGGATATAGCCCAAAAAATGGATACAGTGCTGTGAGAATTTAGCTTGGCTTGGAGAGACCTGGGAATATGTATGCATACACACACACACATGCACACACACACAGAGTTTCCTATGTTCCAAAACAAACCAAACTTTATGCTTTCACCTGGTACTCTGCAGCCCTGGAGGTTTCTCACTTTCAACCTCAGACCCAAAGAGGAACAAAGAGAAAGGGAAAGAAAATGACTTTCAGTTGAGTCCGTTTGACCCTGATCCACCCAGAGGAGGTAATGAGGGCATGACAAATTGGTGGCCAGACAGGGACAATGATAGCACCTAATTCTCTATGTAGAGCCACCCTCCATTCAGGGAACTCTCTGCCAGTCTCTTTTTTTTTTTTTTTTTTTTTTTTTTGGACTATCTCGCTCCCTCCCCCAGGCTAGAGTGCGGTGACGCGATCTCACCTCACTGCAACCTCCGCCTCCTGGATTCAAGTGATTCTCCTGCCTCAGCCTGGGGACTACAGGTGCCTGCCACCATGCCTGGATAATTTTTTTTTTTTAATAGAGACGGGGTTTCATCATGTTGACCAGGCTTGTCTCAAACTCCTAACTTCAAGTGGTCCACCTGCCTTGGCCTCCCAAACTGCTGGGATTACAGGTGTGAGCCACCATGCCTGGCCTCTGCTACGAGTCTTGAAGCTTAGTTTCTCTGTTACACACTATCAAAACACTGAGAGCACACACATATTCTCGAAGGTTGACATCATTAAATACCTCTCTTCTTCTGTCATGGTGGCAAGAAGAGAAGGAGGACATTGCTTCCCTTTTACTCGGGGCTGCCACTGCAAACAAGAAACAGATGCTCTTCAACACGGGGGAAACCCCCTGCCTAAGGAGCCTCTCGTTGTGGGTCACAGCAGCTAAATTTGGGGCCAGGTGTGGTGAAGCATTCCTGTAGTCCCAGCTACTTGTGAGGCTGGGGAAGGAGGATCACTTAAGGTGAGAGTTTGAGGCTGCAGTAAGCTGTGATCCACCCTGGGGGACAGAGCAAGACTGTCTCAAAAAAAAAAAATAAGATGGAATGTTACAAAATAAGTAAATAAAACTGAGTATTAAGCTGGGCATGGTGGCTCACCTCTGTAATCTCAGCACTTTGGGAAGCCAAGGCAGGCAGATTGCTTGAGGTCAGGAGTTCAAGACCAGGCTGGCCAATATGATGAAACCCCATCTCTATCAAAAAAAATACAAAAATTAGCCAGGTGTGGTGGTGCACCCCAGTAGTCCCAGGTACTCAGGAGGCTGAGGCAGGAGAATCTCTTGAACCCGGGAGGCAGAGGTTGCAGTGAACTGAGATTGCAGCACTGCACTGCAGCCTGGGTGACAGAGTGAGATGCTGTATCAAAAATAATAACAATAATAATAATAATAAGAGTTTTAATAAAATAAGTTAATTTGGCAAAGGAAAGCAACTGTCAATCTACACTTTTCCCTCCCCTCTTTGACTGGGCCTGAAATATCTACATAGGCATACCACACTCTCTCTCAGAACTCCCTACTGGATAACTCTCTGACCTCCCCCATGTGGGAAAGAAAAAACAGAGCGATCACAAGACAGGTGGAAATATGTAGCCATTCAAGATGCATACATAAACCTGCGCAATTAGAGCAAACATCACATTATATGGCAGAGTTAGTGCAAGAAACAGGAGACAAGTGCAAAGATGCTCTAAGTGTATCCTTCCAAGACATTTCAACTACGAAACTCTGGCAGGTAGTATAAAAGAGAAAAATCTAAAAATAGTGCTTTCGGAGTGAGAAATATGATTGACAAATTTGTAAATAGAGAATTAGATGACAAGCTCAAGAGATAGTACCAGGACTCAAAGATAAATGCAAATGAGAAAGAAAGAAGAAATAGCAGGTGAGGCAGACAGATCACGAGGTCAGGAGATCGAGACCATCCTGGCTAACACGGTGAAACCCTGTCTCTACTAAAAATACAAAAAATTAGCCGGGCGTGGTGGCGGGCACCTGTAGTCCCAGCTACTCGGGAGGCTGAGGCAGGAGAATGGCGTGAACCCGGGAGGCGGAGCTTGCAGTGAGCCGAGATCCGGCCACTGCACTCCAGCCTGGGAGAGAGAGCAAGACTCCGTCTCAAAAAGAAAAAAAGAAAGAAAAGAAATAGCAGGCACTTATCCTGGATGTAACAGTGGCTTAAAAGGAAGGAAAAGAAGAGTGGAAAAGCAATAATTAAGAGGAAAACAAAAATCTTCCTTAGGGCACATGAATAGGGAAGTCTTCAAGGTAGGAAAGGATCTCTGGGAAAAAAATCCTCACCCAAAAGGAACTGATACAGGCTGTGCTTCAACTTCACACAAAATGACAAAAGCCCTATAAGGAACTAAGCACAAAATGTAAATGAGCCGGAAGCATCTATTAAAAGACTTAGTTTGGGTCAAAAGCAAAATCCAGCTTTGAGCTATTATAAAGGAACACACCTGTAATAAAATGTCCCAAAAAGCTTTAAAAATTTATGCATTTATTCCTTCAACAAATAAATATTGAGTTTTTTTCCAGTGCCAAATAAAGTGATGGGCAACGACTTACCAGGCAAACACAAACAAAAATAAATCAGAGACGATAATATTAATATTTAACAAGGTAGAGATTACAGCAAAATGGTCAAAGTGAACATTTTTCTCTTGATCTTTGCCAGGTATACAGAGGAAAAAAAGAAGATTTGACCAATATTATTAACAAAATTGAATATATAGATATGGTATGTTTACACATATATACATATACATATACAAACCATATACCCAGAGGTCTAATACAGTATTTGAACAAAATACATTTGAGTAGTATTATTAACAAACTTGAATACACACACACACATACAACCCTTTCAAACCTATCCATGAGTGGCTATTTAAATTTGAATTGTAACTAATTAAAATTAAAGTAAATCATCAGTTCTTTGGACTCACTAGCCATGTTTTCTGAGTCTAGTGGGTACTCCATCAGTCAGGGTAGATATATAACATTTCTACCATCGCAGGCAGTTCTCCTGGAGAGTGCTGCATACAGAAGGCAGTTTTTAAAATGCTGGATAGCATCCACAAAATGTTCCTGTAATATAACAAGCACGAAAGAAGGATAAACTTTTTTAAAATGTAATTGAGATCAGTAATTAGAAATCAGGATCTTAGCACAAGGTGTGCTCATTGTTACTAGCGTGTCACTGTTTCTAGGACCTCTCAGAAGACAGCTGGAAAACATGTGCACACATACACACACACATTAAATAGGCATTAATATTTACTTCTGTAGCTATAGATGATGATAGATGATAGATAGATAAATAGATAGATATTAAACCATAGATAAATAGATAGATTAAAAACCATGAGTTCATCCACCCCTTTTGATTCCAATTCAGCACAACAAGGTACATTTCTTTTTTAATTTTTTTTATTTTTAGTTTTTGAGATGGAGTCTCACTTTGTCACCCAGGCTGAAGAGCAGTGGTGCAATCTCGGCTCAATGTAACCTCCGCCTCCTGGGTTCAAGCGATTCTCCCATCTCAGCCTCCAGGGCAGTGAGACTACAGGCATGTGCCACGATGCCCAGCTAACACCGAGTACACTTCTAACCTCCTCCTCTGCATATATCCCCAATAGTGAGAAACTCAGTTCTCATTATCCTCGATACATGGATTCACTTGCGCATCCTAGAAGTCACAGAAGGTGGGTTCAAACTTCCAACCCATTATCATTGCAGGAAGGAAACCAACTAGAAGCAACACCAATGAGGAATCTGTATTTGTTTACCACTGGTTGGTTGGTCAGTTAGTTGGTTGGTTAATTGGTTGGTTCCAGGTAGGGCTCCTTGGAGAAATAACTGAACTGGGGCCAGGAAAGTCCAAAATGACCCTGAAACAGCTTTCTGTGTCAGAAATTAAGGAAGTGCTCAAAGACTCATAAGGATTTGTCAGAAGGAGACAAGAACCAGATTGAAGGAATCCTAACTGCCAAATCTAGGACAATTTGAACATCAACATACATTCTTAGAGGCAGAATGATCACTTGAGGCCAGGAGTACATATGAGACCAGCCTGGGCAACACAGCAAGACCCCATGGGCAACATAGCAAGACCCCGTCACCACACAAAAAATTTTTTAAATTAGCCAGGCATAGTGGAACACACCAGTAGTCCCAACTGCTCAGGAGGCTGAGGTGGCAGGGTGGCTTGAGTCTGGGAGTTCGAGGCTGCAGTGAGCCTTGATCACACCAGTGCACTTCAGCCTGGGTGATAGAGTGAGACCCTGTTTGTAAAAAAAAAAATATTTTTAATGTAATGATGGTAATGTATTATAACCCATTGAATAAATTAAGAGTTCATGCATCCATACTGATATAAATAAGTAAATGGTTTTTTAAATTAAGTAAGTGGGGAGAAAAATCTCTTGCCTACAGTAGAATGCTCATTGATAACATAGAATGAACACTGACGTCATAAAACCATCAGTGTATGGTAAAACTAGTGGGTGAAAATCTGATGAAGAATATTTACATGGTGCAAAAGTATCTTTCCACAATTAATTACTAGTTACAAAGGAGAAAAGAGTAACTTTACAGTGGAGGAGCCAGATACGCACCGTGTAAACCAAGTGATCCGAGTTAGCAGCACCAGTGTCGCAAGAAACCAAGTTCTGTGCCTCTTCGTAAGATGCACTCAGAAAGGTACGATGTCACTTGTGGGGTATTCCTGTTAGAAGTACATAAACTGAATCTATAAATGAAGAGTCATGAAACACACCCAAATTAGTAACTGTTCCAGATTAACGATGGCTAAAGAGACAGGACAACTGAATGCAATTCTTGATCCTGGGCCAGACACTGCAAGGGAAAAAATAATAACTAGAAAGTGCAATATTGGGACAATTGACAAAATTTGAAAATGGATTATGTTTGCTTTGAACAATGGACTGGGAGAATCTCCAAGTTTCTCTTTCCTCTGAAACAAATGGCACAGGGATTGTCCATGCTTTGATGTTTGGAAGAAATTAACCTTAAAACTTTAATCTAGTGTCTTGTTTTTGGAAGCAGTCCTTTGACAGTCTTTCCAGTTCTTCTATGTTTGTTAGTAGCAGTATCTTTAGATTTTTCAATATTTCTTTTGTTGACAATTTTGGCAATCCATGTATTTCCAAGAAATTTGCGAATTTAGTTAATAGTACCATATCAATGTCAAATTTCCTGATTTGAGTAACTGAGCTGTGGTTATGTAAGAGAATGCCTTCTGTTTATTAGTAGTGCTATCTCTAGGTTTTTCAATATTTCTTTTGCTGGCAGTTTTGGTAGTCCACATATTTCCAAGAAATTTGTAAATTTAGATAATAGTGCCATATCAATGTCAAATTTCCTGATTTGGGTAACTGAGCTGTGGATACATAAGAGATATGCCCTCTGTTTATTAGTAGGAGTATCTTTAGATTGTTCAATATTTGTTTTCTTGACAATTTTGGTAACGCATATATTTCCAAGAAATTTGCAAATTTAGATAATAGTACCATATCAATGTTAAATTTCCTGATTTGGGTAACAGCTGTGGTTACGTAGAATGCCCTCATTCTTAGGAAATAGCAATTAAGTATTTAGAGGTAAAGGGGAATGATGCTTCCAGTCTATTCTCAAATGGTTTAGAAAAAATATTAGTATACATAATAATGTATACTAAATATTAGTATGTATATATTAATATATGTGCAGAAAGAAAGAGAGAGAACATAAATGGGGCAAATTTACACAATTGATAAGGGATATGTGAGAGTCCATAAACTATTCCTATGACTTTATGTAAGATGGAAATAATGACAATAAAAAGTTACTGAAAATTTTTAAATTATTGACAGTTTGATTTTTTTAAGTTGAACTATTAAATAAATTCAAGGATGAATTTCTCAAAACAAATCCCAGTCAAGTCTAATCAAGAGGATAAAAGAAAAAAATAATCTCTGCTGTGGCAGGATGGTGTCATCCTTATAAAAGAGTATGATAACTCCATAACAATACTTTTAAGTAAATTCCAGACTTTATTTAGATGTCACCCATTTTTCAACTAATGTCCTTTCTCTGAACCAGAATCTTATGCAAGATGCCCCAGTTCATTTAGTCACCACGTCTCCTCAGTCTCCTCTGATCTGCGACAGTTTCTCAGTCCTGCCTTGGCAGTTAGAGGAATACTGGCCTGGTATTGTGAAGAATGTTCCTCAATTTCACACCCGCAGTTTTTAAAATCTGAATAAGATTTGCAAATTTCTTGGAAACATATGGGTTACCAAAACTGTCAATAAAAGAAATATTTAAAAATCTAGGATAATAATACTACTACTAATAAACATAAAAGAAGTGGAAAGACTGTCAAAGAACTGCTTCCAAAAACAAGACACTAGATTAAACTTTTAAGGGCAATTTCTTCCAAACGTCAAGGAATGAACAATCCATGTGCCATTTGTTTCAGAGGAAAGAGAAACTTGGAGATTCTCCCAGTCCATTGTTCAAAGCAAGCATAATCTTGACATCCAAACTTCCCAAAGATATAACAGAAAATAAAACCTATGAACTAAACTCATTTGTGAATATAGACATGAACATCCCAAATAAAATATTACAACTCAGATCCAACAAGATTAAGATTTTCTTGCCCAAATGCAAAATACCTCAACATTAAAAACATCCATTAACTATAATTCATTTCATCAGAAAGTCAAAGAAGGAAAATCACATAGTCATCTTGATTGATGCTGAAAGGTATGAATTCAATATTTCCTCCTGATGAAAACTCACTAAATTTAAAATAGAAGCATCTGATCTCAAAACAATACAAAATAGCTACCTCAAACCACAGACATTGTCACACAGGACAGCGAAAAACCAGCATCATTTCCATTCAAGTCAGCAATGGGACAAGGGAATCTATTACCACCATTGACAATATTCCGCCTGTTCTAGGCAATTCAATATAACAAAGATGAAAAAAAAATGTGTGACTATTGGAAAGATACGATACTTTTTTTTTGTTTTTTTTGTTTGTTTGTTTGTTTTTTGGGGTTTTTTTTGTTTGTTTGTTTGTTTTTTTGTTTTTGTTTTTGTTTTTTTTTTGCTATTGCTCAATATGCTTGTTGATCTGGAAAACCCACAAGAATTAGCTAGAAATAAAAATTAGAAAAATCAAGAAAGCACAGTCTGGTGGTGATTTACAGAGTAAAGATGATAGATAATAGATAGATACATACATAGATACATAGATAGATTCATAGATATATAGATACATAGATGATAAGCAGATAGTAGATGGATACATAGATATATAGATAGATAAGATGCTTTCCTATTTATTCACAATGGCCAGTGAAAACTAACCGTAATTAATAATGCAAAATAATATTATCCACAAAACAACTGGAAATCTGAATGCACAGAATAAACTAAACATGAAAGGTCATACATTCCTATTAGAAAAATTAAAAATTAACAGTCTTCAAAGAAGATCTGGATGAATGGAAAGATATATCACATTCTGATAATACTATAAAGATAGCACTTTTTCAATTAATTTACAAATACATTGCGATTTCAATCAAAATCCTTATAGGAGAAAAACGTTCATAATATTTTTAAGAAACAAAATAAGTATTAGAAGAGGCTTACCCTATCATATATTAAAATAAATTACAGAACCATGCTGTTAATATGGAACCCATTCAGAAAAGACAGATGTAAAAGAACATAAATAAAAATTTATCTGAGAAAAAATAATCAAAAAATACACTAAAAATATTAAGTCCATTTATTATTAAAGAAATGTAACTCAATACAAAATAACATTTTTTGGCTTTCAAATGGGCCGACAGTGGAAAAGAGTGTAAAATGCAATTGCTGATGAAGAAGTAGGAAACTATACACCCCCATACACTCTGAATGTGAGGGCAAATTTCTATAACCTTTTTGGAAAGCAACTTGGAAACGTAAGAAAAACTTTAAAATGTGGCATAAACTTTGATTTAGGAATTTTATGTTTAAAATTAGAAGCAGTTTTCTTTTCTTGTAATGTCCTTGCCTGGCTTTGGTATCGGTAAAGCTGGCCTCGTTAAAAGAGTTTGGATTTTCTCCTCTTCAACTTTTTTTTTTTTTTTTTTGGAAGGGTTTTTGGAGAACTGGTATTAGTTCTTTAAATGTTGGACAGAGTTCAACCGTGAAGCCATCTGGTCCTGGACTTTTCTTTGTTGGTTGATTTTTTATGACTGCTTCCATCTCCTCTCTCATTATTGGTCTGATCAGATTTTTCTGTTTCTTCTTCTGAGATGATTTCATCTCAGTAGGTTGTATGTCTCTAGGAATGTATCCATTGCTTCTAAGTTAACCAATTTTTTGGCATATAATTTTTTTTTGAGACAGGCTGGAGTGCAGTGTCACTGAGGCTGGAGTGCAGTGGTGCAATCATGTCTCACTGCAGCCTCAACTTCCTGGGCTCAAGCCTTGGGCTACAGATGCATGCCACCATATCCAGCATTTTTATTTTTAGTATTTGTAGAGGCAGAGTCTCACTGTTACCCAGGCTGGCCTTGAACTCCTGAGCTCAAGTGATCTTCCCACCACAGCCTAATGAAGTGCTGGGATTACAGGCATGAATCACCATACCCAGCCAGCATATAATTATTCTAAATAGTCTCTTATGGCCCTTTGTATTTCTGTGGTGTCCGTTGTGATGTCTCCTCTTTTATTTCTGCTCTCTTTCTCTTGGTTAGTCAAGCTAAAGGTTTGTCAACTTGGTTTATCTTTTCAAAAAACTAAAACTAACCCTTATTTTTATTGCTTTTGCATCGTTTTCTAGTCTCTGTATCATTTATTTCAGTTCTACTATTTATTATTTCTTTGGCTGCTAACATTGGGCTTAGTTTGTTCTTCCTTTTCTATTTCCTTAAGGCATAACAACAAGGTGCTTATTTGCAACTCTTCTTTTTTTGATGTAGGCATTTGTTGTTATACACTTTCCTCTTGGAACTGCTTTGGCTGCATCCCATAAATTTTGGTATGTTGTATTTCCCTTTTTGTTTCTTTCAAGATATTTTTAAATTTCTCTTCTAATTTCACCATTGACCCGATGGTTGTTCAGGGGCATGCTATTTAATTTCCATGCATTTGTGAGCTTTCTGAAATTCCTCTTATAACTAATTTCTAGTTTTATAACACTGTGGTCAGAAAAGATACTTGACATCATTTCAGCCTTCTTAAATTTGCTAAGATTTGTCTTGTGGCATAACATCTGATCTATCCTGGAGAATGCTCTATGTACACTTGAGAAGAACGTGGGTTCTGTTGCTATTGGATGAAATCTTCCACATATTTCTGTTAGATCCACTTGGTCTGAAGTGCCTTGGTAATTTTCTGTCTGGATAATTTGTCCGTTATTGAAAGTGGTCTACTGAAGTGTCCTACTATTATATTGCAATTTATGTCTCCCTTCAGATTCTTTAATATGTGATTTATATATTTGGATGCTCTACCATTGATGAATGGATAAGAAAAATGTGGCATATATACATGATGGAATACTATTCAACCTTGAAAAATATTCTGTCATTTGTAACAACATGGATAGAATGACAGAACATTACATTAAGTGAAATAAGCCAAATATAGTAAGGCAAATACTGCATGTTCTCACTTATACATGGATCCTGAAACAATTGAACTCATAGAAGCAGAGAGCAGAATGGTGGTTACCAGAGCCTGGGATTGTGGGAAATGGGGAGATGATAGTCACAGGGTACAAAGCCTCAGCTAGACAAGAGAAAGAGATTTGTTTTTTTATATTAATTGAACATCATGGTAAATATAGCTAATAATTGAGCTCTGTGCATTTTGATATAACTAAAAGAGTATATTTCCAATATTCTTATCACAAAAAATGTTAAATATTTGAGATGATAGATATGTTAATTAGCTTAATTTAATCTTTCCACCTTGTATTCAAAAATCATAACACCACTTTGTAACCCAAGAAATACATACAACTGTAATTTGTCAATACATAACAAAAGTAATTTTTTAAATAAAATAAAATTAGAAGCAACCATCCACTTGACCTCATGGAATACTATGCAACCATTTAAAATTGCATCCTTGAAAGATATACTATTAAGTGGAGAGATGCTCACCATACATTAAGTGAAAATGCATGTTAGTGATTTTGCATGGGAGGATCCCAGGTTTACAAAGGAGCAGGCATCCCGAGAAGATGGTTAGTGTAAACAGACAGAGACTCAGAAGGAGGGCCCATCTGTTTCCCTGTAGGTGTAGTGTCTTGGTCATCAGTCAGCCATGTTGCTGTTAATCTTCCCCTCCTTAGCTTCTTCTTTTGTTGTTGTTGTTGTTGTTGTTGTTGTTGTTGTTGTTTTGAGATGGAGTCTTGCTCTGTCACCTGGACTGGAGTACAGTGGCATGATCTCAGCTCACTGCCATCTCCACCACCCAGGTTTAAGTGATTCTTCTGCCTCAATCTCCTGAGTAGCTGGGACTTCAGGTGTGCTCCACCACACCCGGCTAATTTTTGTATTTTTGTAGAGACATGGTTTTGCCATGTTGGCCAGGCTTGTCTCGAACTCCTGACCTCAGGTGATCTGCCTGCCTGAGCCTCCCAAAGTGCTGGGATTACAGGTGTGAGCCACCGCACCTGACCCCTCCTTAGCTTTATCCCTTGCATTAGAGGGTCAGCTTCTGGAAGGCAGGGTTATCATTCATTCACTCACTCATTCATTAATTCACTATGTGAGTCAGGCATGGAAGTAAACAAAGACCACCCAAATGAGAGTAAGCAAACATTATTTCTTTAGAGCTTGCTACGTCAAGAGAATCAGCAACCATCACTCACATTTGGCAGAGACTCGAAGGCAGGCAGAGGGGTGGGAAAAGTTTGCGGTGGAAAAAGAGAAGGCTTCCAGTGTGCCCTGTTGGCAGAGGAAACTGTAGGCAGCTAACTAGAAGCAGGGCATCCTATGTGATGGTTTAAGTGGGCATATTTGGCTTTCTCTGCATGGTGCTAAGTTAGAAGCAGGGACAAAAATTAGAGACACTGTCCCTAATTCACCAAGTCTCAGCCATTTAAGACCAAATGATACAAGGGTTGTTATTTGTCATCCTGGATGGTTGCTAAAGATGGGAGTTTGACTTCTTAAGTTCTTTGCTGCCTATCGTAAGGTCAGAGTTCTATCTTACATATGGTCTGGTTATTGCCTGTATATTTTGTCTCTTGTAAGCACTGGGAAAAACACAGACTTACAAAGGTACCTGAAACCCATTGCCTGCCCTCAGGGAGATTACGGTCAAACAGAAAAGACGTCCTATTATTTTGGAATGTCCTGGTGACTTGTCCATGTTCAACAGTAGGGCAGTCTACCTGGCACTATAAGAGCACATTACACTTAAGCTAAAAGCCACACCCCAGCACCATGGCCTGCAAGACTCCTGAGGACTTGGCTCTTATGAGCTCCTTTTATGTCATTTCTCACTACTCCTCCCCTCACTTGTTCCTCTGCAGGTCGCAATCATGGTCCTGCTGGGGAAAAACCACCCCCTTAGATGCAAGGAGTAAGGGTATTCAATGCCTACAGAGCATTTTTATCTCCATGTGCCAGCAATTCTAAGCAATGTGCATGATTAAAAAAAAAAAAAAATACTCCTTTCAAATCTATTGTTGGTTTAGGTTCTAAGCAACTACTCCCATTACTTTGAGTTCTAGTAATATAGATGCAAGCTTCAAATTTGCACATTTTTATTACTTACATTTTAATACACATTGATTTCTACATGGAACTTAATTCAAATAACTCCTAGTTATAGATGTGTCCCTGAGACACACGTACTCAACCATATGCATTTGTTTAAAGAGTAAACTTATAGCCACTCAGAATTGCTGAAGTTCACTTTGGGCACGGTCCCTGTCCCCAGGCTCTGTGGAACTACACATCCCTGCATTTAAACAGTAGATTCAAAACAAACAATGACAGCATGGTGACGGCAAAGGCAAAGAAACAGAACTGAGATGACTTCTGTCATCCCAAGTGATTGTGTGGAAGTTCATTCATGTTTAAAATTTAAAACAGAAGGAACTAAACAGTGTTACCTTTTTGTTTGATAAGTGCAAATTTTAGTTCATGCATGATTTATTGAATTTTAATAGTGTCTTCAAGATTGAAATTTATTAGTTTCAACTGTTAATTGAAAACTAAAAGAGAATCTGAAAAGTTAAATTATACAGCAATGGAGCCATTTAGTACTTTTTATCCTGGTGTGATGTGATCGATGAGGTTAATCAGTCACAGAAAACATTTGCAAACAACCAGAATCTCCCTTGAACAATGTCTAGTGAAGCACCAAGCTTTAAAACTGTTCCTTGAAGATGCGTGCTCAGAAATGGGGGAGAAAGTCAGGGCGTGGTGGCTCACACCTGTAATCTTAGCACTTTGGGAGACCAAGGCAGGGGGATCACCTGAGGTCAGAAATTCAAGACCAGCCTGGCCAACATGGTGAAACCCCATCTCTACTAAAAACACAAAAATTAGTCGTGTGTGGTGGTGCGCTCCTGTGATCCCAGCTACTCAGGAGGCTGAGGCAGGAGAATCTCTTGAACCTGGGAGGCGAACCTTGCAGTGAGCTAAGATCGTGCCACTGCACTCCAGCATGGACGACAAAGCGAGACTCCATCTCAAAAAAAAAAAAAAAAAGAAATGGTGAAGGCCATTAACAATGCAGCACACAATTACAAAAAAAATAGAAAATTAAATACAAAAAGAATCAAAATTTGAGGAATAGTGCAAGGAGAAATGACAAAAGACACAGGTCTAATATTGCCAGAAGAAATCGAGAGAGCAAAGCTTCAAAGCCTTGATCATTTTCACCAAAAACTGGACACATGGCCCACAGCAATGGAGCCAGTCATGTCATGTTCACCATCATCCCACCGTTCTTCCTGATTTTTGTAGAAGAAGAAAAACCTTGAAAGTTTTTACTGAATAAAATAGGAATCTATGATGAATCTCTGGTGATGATATTTTAGTGGTTTTCAACTAGGGGAGATATTTTAGATGGGATTTTTATACATCTCTGCCAAAATTATCCTCACGTTTAAGACTTTCATAACCATTTGTATGTCTGTTGTTTCTTGTGAAAGAAACTCTTTGAAATTAAAATTAATAAAGAAGTGTTCTTCAACCAACTATGAGTGAAGACAAGCTGACAAATCTGGCTGTTGTGAACAGTGAACGTGTATAGATGAAAAAGGTTGTCAAAGCCATTGGCAAATTTGCAGAAGCCAAGGCTCAAAGTGAGAGCTATGATGTCATCATTCACTTTTGCAACAGATATATGGGAATAAGTTTGTCCACATGGATGTAATTTAATAGGACTAATCTATTGTGTATTTTTCTTTTTGCTACTGTAATTTTTTCTTCTGGTATGATTAGATATAAAAAGTTCAATAAAAGGACTTTTTTTGCTGTCTACATTTCTTTTCTGGTCATTACTATTATTACTTTCCTTGCTGAATTGTTATTGAAAATTATTCTGGCATATAGAGGAAAGAGGGTGTTGGAATAATCCCCACTGTGTCTCAAATGCACCAGGCTCACTCTGCTTCCAGTGCCTCTTGGGACACATCAAGCTCTTGTCCAACTCTGAGCCTTTGAACCTGTTATTCTCCCTGACTGGAGCACCTTCCTTCCAGATCGTCAAGGAGCTAGACTCTTCCCCCACTCAATATTCCTCTCAGAGGGTGTCTCAGTCTGTTTTCTGCTGCTTTAATAGAATATCACAGACTGGGTAATTAATAAATTTATTTATCATGGTTCTGGAGGCTGGGAAGTTCAAGAGCATGGCTTCAGCATCCGCCAAGAGCCTTCGTGCTGTATCATCACATCACATCTTTGCGGGAGGACAAAGAAGCACATGAGACAGAGAAAAATGAGGGCTGAGTTTCCTCTCCACAATAACTAACAAGATAACAGGATTAATCAATTCAGGATCAATCAATTCAGAATTAAGCAGTTCAGGGTTAATCAATTCATGAAGGCACAGCCCTCATGAACTAATCACCCCCTAAAGGGCCCCACTTCTTAATATTGTCACAATTACAATTAAATTTCAGCATAAGGCCGGGCATGGTGGCTCATACCTGTAATCCCAGCACTTTGGGAGGCTGAGGCAGTGGTGTCACTTCAAGCCAGGAGTTGGAGACCAGCCTGAGTAACACAGCAAGGCCCTCTCTCTACAAAAAAATAATAATAATAATAATTAAAATAAAAATTAGAAACATTAACCAAGTTAATTTTTTACAGTAGCTGCAGTCCCAGCTACTCGGGAGGCTGAGGCAAGAGGATCACTTGAGCCCAGGAAGTTGAGGCTGCAGTGAGCTATGATCGCACCACTGTACTCCAGACTGGATGACAGAGCATAGACCTTGTCTCAAAAAAATCAATAAGCAAAATAAATAGATTTCAACATGAGTTTCAGAGGGGACAACCACAGCAGAGGCGCTTTGCCCAGCTGTTTTCACAATGTGCCTGCTTCCCCAGTGAAAATCTCAAAGTCTTGCATGACCCTCTTTTTTACCTGCCTGTTCATTGTCTGAGTCCTGCTACAGGCATGGAAACCCCAGGGAGGGCAGCTTGTGCCGCCCTGTTTCTCTGTCTTCCCCCAGCACAGTACCTGGCATGCAAGAGGCCCACAGGAAATATCCGTGGCATCGACCCGTGAGCTCAGAGGAGAAGCACCTGGCCTGGAGGGGGCAGGTGAGCGGGTCAGATCTGCCAAGTGCAGGCCCCTGAGGCTGAAACTAGAAGGATGAGCTCCTAAACAAGAGCCAGAGGGAGGCGGAGGGAGGGCTTTCAGAGAATTAGAAGTAGACAGCGTGTCTGGAGGACACTGTTGTGGCTTTGAAAGAACAGGTACCTTGAAATGGTCATCGTAACCCAGGGCAGATTGACGAGGGACTTTCAGAGGCTGGGGCTTTATGCCCAAGAAAATAAGGAGGTGTTTTAAGCAAGGGAGTGACATGATCTGATTTGCCCTCTGGAAATATCACTGTGGCAGGGAGAGGGAAAGGAGTGGAGGGGCAAGAATGGGAAGGGAAGGGGGACATGCTGAAGGGCTGTGCTCTTTAGAGCTTCCAGAAAAGAACAGGGGCTGAGATGCAGCCTAAGACAATCCCTTGATGCTAAATTCCCCTCCACCCTGCATCCCAAGAGCTGAGATTTCTGCCAGTCCTGGGGGAAGTCCTTTGAGGAGGGGGGCAGGAAAGGCAGGAGACGGGACTGCCACAACAGGCAGGGGCAGGTGCTGGCAGGCAGCACAGATGGGTTTCTGGAAGGACACTGGTGCTGGCTCCAGTGGGCCCTCCAGAGGGCTCCTAACCAAGCTGCCTGTGTGGGGAACGGAGACTGAGAGGAGCTACAGGGGATAGGATACAGGCAGAACTCACATGCTTCCAGTCACTCTTCTCACTCACAGGGGAGGCCACAGCGCAGTCTCTGAGAACTGACACAAACACAGAATTTCTAGGAAAGAACCACTGAAAGATGAGGGTCCACTGATTTTCCCTGGTCAAAATCCAGTTTGGCAAGGAAGCTGCTGCAAAGACTGCCCCAGCTGGAACCGCCAGTATCCATGCCCAATTCCCACCCGGGGGCACACAGGTACGACTGGGGTTGGCGGGTGCACAGGAACCCCCTCCTCCCCCTCCCACACTGGTGGCCAGCACTGGCCTTGTCCCCGACTCAGCCGCTGATGTGGGAACTCTCCTGGGACCCGGAGCAAGGGGCACGCTTTGAATCTTTACATGCCACAAAGAAGAAAATCAATTTCAATGCCCAAAGGAGGGAATTACTGCAGCAGAAGGTCACCAACCACTACAAGTTGCAGTATTGTCTTGGAGACTCGGACTGGGGGTAGAATGCCTCCAAGTGAGGTAAGAGTGCTCTGATTTCTGAAGCAAACGCCTCTCCCCAGGAATAATATGAGACAGTCCTGGTGGGGGGACAAGACCACACAAAGGAAGAAATTTCTTTGTGTATGCACAACTGGAGTGAGATTCTGAATTCTGGTTCTGGCCGCTTAGGCAAGGCCTCAACTGTAGCTGCAGAGCTCTGGCTCATGTTAAGTCTTGGAGGAATGGCTGATATTTTAATAGTATTGTCACAGTAGCAGCCCCACCAGTGTGGCAATGGCCACTCCACTTAGGCATGGCAGACACATTCTATGCCCAGCCTCCAGGCCCTAGAGCTCCCCAGTTAATGCCAGGTTCCCTAAGCACTGATGCAAGGATGCTGGATGTTGGATATTTATTTATGTTCCATCTAGTTCCCAAGATGAAACATAAAGCGCTGGTTCACACTTGTAATCCCAGCCATTTGGGAGGCTGAGGCAGGAGAATGGCTTTAGGCCAGGAGTTAGAGAGCAACCCGGTCAACAAAACGAGAACTTTAGATGTGACTTATTCCATCTTTGCTCCATTGCAGCAAAGGTGGAAAGACCCCAGCCATGCCCAGGTGCCTTGTCTTTCCTTGGAGCCAGTGCAGTAGAACCCAGTCAAAGCAAAGGTCAAATGACAGGTCCATTGGACTGGACATGTACAATCCCTTTTCTGGATATATAGACTATAAGGCAGCTGGGACCCACCTTCTTATCCAGGCAATGCAAAGATGAGCAAGGGGTCACTCAGTGTCCTAGGATTCAGGAGAAAAAAGATGTTGCAGGTTCAAGGAAGCTGCCACTTCCTAGACTTTCTGCAGTAGCCCAAAGCCCTTATGGGTGGTAAAAGGCAGTGCCTCAGCCTTGTTTCCAGATCTTCGAAGTTAGAGAAACCCATGGCGTGAACTGTGTCGGCCCCAACCAAGGAACCATGAAAGCAACAGTGTTTCTGGAATGAAAACACCTCCATCTTGAGAAAGTGGGAGTCGGGGCAGGCAAGCAGAGAGCAGGGTGCGTGGGAGACAATCTCAGTGGCTGTCCTCCTTCATGACACCTTTCACCAGGGCTTCAGAGGGGCAACATCTGTGGGCCAGTGCCCCTCCTCACAGAGGTTCCAGCTGGTGACCGAAATAGCCAGGAGGGGGCTATGGAGGGGCCGGGCAGGAAGTGGGGAAGAGCGGTTCCACGCAGCAACTGCCTGGAAACCACACCCTAGTGCTGTTCACAGGCTGAGGAGAATTAAAATAAAATTAAAAGCTGGTGAAATGACACCAAATGCGCAATCCATAAAAAAAAAAAAAAAGGAATGATAAATTGGGCTCCATCAAAATTAAAAACTTCTGCTCTGCAAAAGACACTGTTAAAAGACAAGCCACAAATGGGAAGGAAGTATTTGCAGAGCACATGTTTGACAAAGGACTTGAATCCAGATTCCATAAAGAACTCCCAAAACTCAATAATAAGAAAACAAACAACCCTATAAAAACAGGCGAAACTTTTTAAAGACACTTAACCAAAGAAGATAAACAAATAGCAAATAAGTACATTTAAAAGGTGTTCAGCGTCATTAGTCATTAGAAAAAAGCAAATTAAAACCACAATGAGATCCACTACACAGCTATTAGATTGGCTAAACAAACAAACAAACAAAAACTTGTTTAAGTGACAGTACCAAGTGCTCCTGAGGACGGGAAGCCTCTGGAAATCTCATACATTGTTGGTTCAAAATTGGTACAACCATTTGGGGGAACAGCTTGGCAGTTTTTTGCAAATTATAACCCCAGCAGGGCGTGGTGGTACACCCCTGTAGTCCCAGCTACTCAGGAGGCTGAGAAGGGAGGATTGAGCCAGGGAGGCTGGGCGGCAGTGACCTGAGATTGCACCACTGCACTCCAGCCTGGGAGACAGAGGAAGACCTTGTCAAAAACAAAAAACAAAAACAAAACAAAAAAAAACAGCCCTAGAGAAATGAAAATGCATGTTCCCACAAAAACCTAAATCCAAATGTTTGTAGTGCATTTACTCATAATCACCAAAGAAGTACACACAACATAAATGGCATTCAACTAGTGAACAAAAATGTAAACTGTAAAGCATTCATACAATGGAATACTGCTCAGCCATAAAAAGGAACGAGCTATTGCTATACATAACACCACGCATGCATCTGAAATGTGTCATGCCAAATGAAAGAGTCAGACACAAAAGAATACATACTGTATGATTCCGTTTCTATGACATTCTGAGAAAGGCTAAAACTGTATGATTAGAAGGCACTTTAAGGCCAAGCATGGCGGCTCATGCTTGTAATCCCAGCACTTTGGGAGACTGAGGCAGGAGGATTGATTTAGGCCAGGAGTTAGAGAGCAGTCTGGGCAACAAAATAAGAATTCATCTCTACAAAAAAAAATTTTTTTAATTAGTTGACCATGGTGGCATGCAGCTGTAGTTCTGGCTTCTTTGGAGACTGAGGCAGGAGAATCCCTTGGGCCCAAGAGTTCAAGGTTACAGTGGTTACAGTGAGCCATGATCATGCCACTGCACTCCAGCCTGGGCAAGAGGACAGGACCCTGGCTCAAAAGAAAAAGGAAAGGAAAGGAAAAGGGAAAGAGAGGAAGGAGGGAAGGAAAGAAGGAAGGAAGGAAGGAAGGAAGGAAGGAAGGAAGGAAGGAAGGAAGGAAGGAAGGAAGAAAGCATCAGCAGTTACCAGGTTTTTTTTGTTGTTGTTTGTTTTGTTTTGTTTTGTTTTGTTTTGTTTTGTTTTGTTTTGTTTTTGAGACCGAGTTTCACTCTTGTTGCCCAGGCTGGAGTGCAATGGTATGATCTTGGCTCACTACAACCTCCACCTCCCGTGTTCAAGCAATTCAGCCTGCCTCAGCCTCCCGAGTAGCTGGGATTACAGGTGCATGCCACCATGCCCAGCTAATTTTTTGTATTTTTAGTAGAGACAAGGTTTCACCATGTTGGAAAGGCTGGTCTCGAACTCCTGACCTCAGATGATCCGCCCGCCTCAGCCTCCCAGAGTGCTGGGATTACAGGTGTGAGCCACTGCCCCCAGCCCTGTTCAGTATTTTAATTGTGGTGGTGACTATGGGGCCATTTGCTTTTGTCTAAGCTCATAGAATGGAATACCAAACAAACAGACTTTTACCTCATTGAATTTTTAAAGTGAATAAATGTATTAAAAGGGAATTTTTAAAAACTGATGGCAAGAAACTTCTTCTCAAAATGGATGTGCCCTTGTTCAGCTAACGTGACAAGGAGACCCTGACTGTTCCATTTAAGAGACACAGGTCACACGCACCTGGGAGAAGCCCCTGCTGGCAGCATAGGCGAATCTAGGAAGACTGAGACCCCCCACCAAGTTCTGCCTTCCAGGGATAACTCCAGAGCAAAGTGGGAGCAGAGAAAAATCCCAGCTGAAGCTTGGGGCTTTCATGGAGGAGGCAGGGTTTAAATTGGGTCCTGAGGAGTGGGTAGGATCCGGGGCTGTGGACGTGGGGGAGGCGGGAGTACATGCATGCACACACAAGGCTGATTCCGAAATAGGGAGAGGCCGGTGGGCAGCTGTGTAAGAGGACAGACCACACATGCTGACGGGAAACTGCAAGGGTCTGGTCGGCACAGCCCCCGAGAATCCTGTGGTGACTCATTTGGGAGCCAGATGGAACATAAATAAATATCCAACATCTAGCCTACTTAGATCAACGGGTACAAGAGGCATGAGGAAGGCCTTTTTACCAAATGCTGTGAATAGTCCATCAGAAAGAAAAACATCAAGGAGAGGTCGCAATGACCCCATCAGCTGACACTGATGGCGTGTCTACTATGTGCTCTTTGCAAGCCCTGGATATATAATGACACATCTAACCCACCCACAAGTCCATAAGGGACTTTCATTACCCTCATTCTGCAAGTGAGAAAATATAGGCACAGAGAGATTGTGTTACATGTCCAGGATCACACGGAGGGTATGTAGGATTCAAATCCAGGCATTTCAACTCTGAGCACACCCTCTGAACTGTATGCTGAGCTACTATTTGGGTCCAAGTAATTATGACTGCAGAGACAGCCCAAGGTATAGTTTTCCAATCTTTTTTTTTTTTTTTTTTTTTTTTTGAGACAGAATTCTGCTCTTGTTGCCCAGGCTGGAGTGTAATGGTGCGATCTCGGCTCACTACAACCTCCACCTCCCAGGTTCAAGCAAGTCTCCTGCCTCAGCCTCCTGAGTAGCTGGAATTACAGGCACCCGCCACCTCACCCGGCTAATTTTTGTATTTTTAGTAGAGACAGAGTTTCACCACATTGGCCAGGCTGATCTCAAACTCCCGACCTCAGGTGATCCGCCCACCTCGGCCTCCCAAAGTGCTGGGATTACACGCTTGAGCCACTGAGCCTGGCCATTTTTTTTTCTTCACCCATGTGTCAACATTATACCACCAGCCCACCACAGCCTCCCAATCTTTCTCCAGTTGCAATTCACACCTGTGCAACCTTGTTCAGCAGGCATGTGTGCACACAGGTACACAAGAGCACACACGTTCCAAAGGCATCATTTGCCCCCAAGGAAGCCAAGGGACTCCATTGAGTTAAATGACACAGAAGAATCACAAAAGACTGGTTCTTAAAAGTAATAAGGCTTTTCCAAAAGAGGCCAGGCCATACAAGCAGGAGTGGGAGCCAAATGACGTCTAAGCAGAACAGCCAATAAATTAATTTCATGTGGGAAAAAAACAGGTTGTCCCAGGGTTAATAAAGATCCTGTCAACATGAAGATCTCATTACTGCACAGACTTCCCCGGCAAGGGTCACATCTGCTGAAGCTGTTTTGGATTCAAGCTTCACCAGGGTCCCTTGTGCCTAACAAAGATTCCACATCAAATGCAGAAAAGATGGACCTGTCTTGACATCCCCTTGCATAAACCCCACAGCATCCTCATCGGCTACACAGAAGTGGAGCCGTGTAAAATTTCCCTTACCATGGCCACCAGCAGCCGGGACAACTCGGGTGAAAAGGCAAACACAGTTGTTGACTCAGGAATAGCATTCAGACTTTGGGTAGGAATTGTTATTGAGCTTCCAGAAGATTCTGAGGACTTGGTGAAAACGAAAGGGGAAAGTTTTTGTTGTAGAGCCAGCAATCCCCTGGGAGAAGTGGAGGCACATCAGTGACTCATGGAGGAAATTGCAGACTATTCCACATCGAAATTTGCAGTCATTCAGCCAGAGCTGAACTTGAGTCTCTCTTTGGCATGGCTGAAAAACAAAAGGGCTCAGTCAGAACATGGTTAATGTAAACACAGAAAGGGGATGGAGATCGAGCTAATCTCATTCATAAAAGTAATATGCATTCAGTGTTCATAAACATCTATTCAGCACCTACTCCAGGCAGGCACTTGCTAGGAGCTGGTTCACGGTAGTGTGTAAAGTAGGTGTGTGACCTCATGAAGCTTTCAGTGCAGAACCCAGACATTGCACACAAGGAAACAGCGCTGACTCCAGACTGTGTCTGCATGCTGCCCACCTCCACTGCGCTCCTGCACCGCCCTCATGGGGTAATGGCCACGGGTTTCAGCTGCCTGTGGATCACAGCCCAGGGCCCTCTCGCTCGCTGCTCTCTGCCTCCCTGGAAGGCTGCCTGCTCTCAGATGTGTGTTCTTGGCTCCTCTGCAGGGACCCACCCCAACCAACTGTGAATTCCCACCTCCCTTTCCTCCCCCACCCACTGACACTATTTACCCCACGTATTTTCTTCACATAACATAGTAAGGTCTTGTGCACTTATTTTTCCTATCTGTCTCTTGAGCTAGAATGTCAGCAGCCAGTGGGCAGGAACCTTATCTGTCTTGCAAACCAATATCCACCTGGTGAACACAGGGTGCCTGGCACCTGGTCAGCATCCAGAAGGATTTTTTTAAACTATGAATGAAAAAATAAAGTCATTATGAGATAGCCCATGAGGTATGGGGCTAATAAGGTTATAAGATAGCCTATGAGATAGGGGCTAAATAGGTTATGAGATAGCTCATGAGAGAGGAACCAATAAGATTATGAGCTAACCCATGAGGTAGGGGCCAAGAAAGTTGTGAGATCACCCATGAGATAGAGGCTAAATAGGTTATGAGATAGCCCATGAGATAGGAACCAATAAGGTTATGAGCTAACCCATGAGGTAGGGGCCAAGAAAGTTGTAAGATAGCCCATGAGACAGGGTCTAATAAGGTTATGAGATAGCCCATGAGGTAGGGACCAATAAGGTTATGAGATAGCCCATGAGATAGGGGCGAAATAGGTTATGAGATAGCCCATGAGGTAGGGACCAATAAGGTTATGAGATAGCCCATGAGATAGGGGCAAAATAGGTTATGAGATAGCCCATGAGGTAGGGACCAATAAGGTTATGAGATAGCCCATGGGGTAGGGGCTGATTAAGTTATAAGAGAGCCCATGAGATAGGGGCTAAATAGACCATGAGATACCTCATGAGGTAGGGGCCAATAAGGTTATGAGAAAGGCCAGTAGGTAGGGTCCAATAAGGTTATGAGATAGGGGCTGATAGAGTTACAAGATAGCCCATGAGTTAGGGGCTAATAAGGTTATGAGATAGCCCATGAGAGAGGGAGGTCTAATCTAAATGTGTGGCTGGGGAAGCCCTCCCTGAGGGGTGACATTTATGCCAAGATGGGAAGGAGAATGGGGCTCACCAGGTGCATGTTGAATAAGCTCTCAAGGCAGAGGAGAAAGCACATTCAAAGCCTCCAAGGCTGGAAAAGCCCTGTACTGGGGGGGGGGGGGGGGGGGGG
>NC_045454.1:25025087-25082075 GCF_002776525.5 Piliocolobus tephrosceles | reverse complement strand
GGGGGGGGGGGGGGGGGGGGGGGGGGGGAATTTAAGGAAGGACATCAGGGCTAAAATAGGATGTGTGGCCAGAGAGGACAGCAGGGACATGTGACAGGGTCCTAAGCCTATTACAGATGTGGCAGGAAGTCCTTGAGGATTTGAGGCAGATGGAGGTCATCGTCAAGTTCATATTTGTAAGAATCATTCCGGGCCAGACACAGTGGCTCACATCTGTAATCCCAGCACTCTGGGAGGCCGAGGTGGGCAGAATGCTTGAGACCAGGAGTTTGAGACCAGACTGGACTACATGATGAGACTCTATCTCTCCAAAAAGTATATAAAAATTAGCCAGATATGGTGGTATGCACCTGTCGTCCAAGCTACTCAGAAGGCTGAGGTGGGAGGATGGCTTGAGCCCAGGAGACTGAGGCTACAGTGAGCCATGATTGCACCACTGCATTTCAGCCTGGGAGACAAAGTGAGAGCCTTTTCTCAAAAAAAAAAGGGGGGGGGGATCATTCTGGCTATTTGGTAGAGAATAAATTATAAGGGGACAAGAGTAGAGGCAAAAAGACAAAATTAGAAACTATAGCATTACCCAAATGAGAAATAATTGGGGCAGGGTGTTAGTGAGATGAAGGGTGAAGATGGAGGGAAGTGCATGCATGAGGGTGTCTCCTAAGGTTGACCTTGCAGGCTAGGTGAGCTAACAAGGGTTAGGAACCACAACCAAAGGCCAGGCACGGTGGCTCACACCTGTAGTCCCCACACTTTGGGAGGCTGAGGCCAGCGGGTCACTTGAGGTCAGGAGTTCAAGACCAGCCTGGCTAACATGGTGAAATACGACTCTACAGAAAGTACACAATATAGCTGGGCATGGTGGTGCGTGCCTGTAGTCCCAGCTACTTGGGGGGCTGAAGCAGGAGAATTGTTTGAATCCAGGAGGCAGAGGTTTCAGTGAGTCAAGATCATGCCACTGCACTCCAGCCTGGGCAACAGAGCGAGACTCCTTCTCAAAAAAAAAAAGAAAAGAAAAAACAGGACAGCAACAGGAGGTTGTTTCAATGATATGATTCACAAATCATATATATATCTGATAAGGGTCTTGTATCCAGAACATAGGAATAACTTTTATAACTCAACAATAAAAAAACAAAAATCCCAATTTTAAAATGAGCAAAGGATGCAAATAGACATTCCTCCAAGAAGATATACAAATGGCCAACAAGCACATTAAAAATGCCCAATGACTGGTCATGAGGGAAATGCAAAGCAAAATCATAATGATGCCCATGAGATGGTGATCAGCAAAAAATGCAAACAGAAAAAATAACATGTGTCGGTGGGGATGTGGAGAGGAACCCTCATTCATTGCTAGTGGGCACGTAAAATGGCACAGCCACAGTGGCAAAAGTTAAACATAGAATTACTTTGTGATTCAGTAAATTCAATCCTAGGTATATGTCCCAAAGAACTGAAAACAGGTACTCAGACAAATACATATACACCCTTGATACCACAGTACTTTCACAATAACTAAGAGATGGATGTACCCCAGGGCTCTATCAATAATAGATTAACGGATAAGTAAACTGTGTTATACATTATCTATAATACATAGATAATATATGTATTATAAGTAATATATTAGACATATAATACATATATAATATACATACATACATATATGTATCTATCACACACAATGTGCCTATGTACATATATGGATATATCACACACACGATGTCCATATGTACATATATGTATATATCACACACACGATGTGCAATATCACACACATATAATATACATATAATATACATATATACATAGATGCATATATAATATATCACATATATATATAATGTGATATATTATACATATAATATATAATATACATATATACTGCATATTATAGATACGTATATGTATATATGTATTACACACATGATACATATATAATATGCATATATAATATTAATATATTACATACATAAACATATTATGTATAATGTACATATATATTACATACATATGTGTATATGTATGTATTATATATTATATGTTATACGTGTATAATATATATTATATAATATATGTTATATATGTATTATAGATGTATAACATATGCAAAAGTTATATATTTTATATATGTATCTACTATATATAACATTATACATAAAACGTTATATGTTATATATCTGTAATACACATATAACATATGAAATATACAAATAATGTATAAAATATCTGCATTATATATTATATACATATATCATATTTATTTCTATTTTTATATTATTTATTACACTTATATTTATATCTTATTCATTATATTTGTTATATATTATACTTACATTTATTTTTATTTTTATATTAGTATATTTATATATTATATACATATGTATATAATATATATAACACAATTTACTTTTCCATATATGTATTTTATAACATAGTGATCCCCAGCTTTTCCAGCACCAGGGACCAGTTTCATGGAAGATAGTTCTTCCATGGACACCGGAGCTGGGGGCGGATGGTTTGGGGATGAAACTGCTCCAACCCTGATAATCAGACACTAGTTAGATTCTGACAAAGAACATGAGACCTAGATCCCTCGCAGGCTCGGTTCACAATAGGGTTCGCGTTCCTGTGAAAATCTAATGCTGCTGCTGATCTAACAGGAGGCTAAGCTCAGGCAGTAGTGCTTGCTCACCCACCGCTCACTTCCTGCTGTGGGGCTGCTTCTTAACAGGCCATGGTGCTGGTCCATGGCCCCGGGGCTTGGGGACCCCAAGATAATTGTGTTATATTTTTCAGCCATAAAAAAACGAAGTACTGATACATGTTACAGCTTCAATAACATCATGTTCAATGAAAGAAGTCAGACATAAAGGTCACTTATTTGTCATTCCGGTCATATGAGATATCTGGAATAGGTAAATCCACAGAGACAGAACTCAGATTGGCAGTTGCCAGGGGCTTGCTGGAGGCGGAAATGGGGAGTGGCTGCTTCATGAGCTCGGGCTTTTACTTTGGTGTGTGTGAATATTTCAGAGCTACATGGAGGTGATGGTCGTACAACTCTGTAAATGTATTACATGTCACCGAATTGTTCATTTTAAAATGGTTCATTTTATGCTATGTGAAATATACCTCAATCAATTAATATAAAAAAAAAAAGAATAACAGCCAGGTTTGGGGATTGAACAATAGGGTAGAAACAGGTGCCATCCTTGAAGGTGGGGAAGGCTGAGGGAAGGTATGTTTGGGGGAAGCTGAAGAATTTCAGCGTTGGACATGTGACATTGGGATGCCCTTAGGTATGAAAGGGGTTCCCAGGGAAGTAGTTGGATTTGGGCCCTCAGAGCTCAAATAGGAGATCTTAGCTGTAGATAAGATATTTACAACTGTTTATGTATAAAAGTATTTTCCAAGCAAGGATAGGAATGAGAACAGGTGAGACCGCAGTGTAGAAGAAAATCCAATATTAAGTTCCAGAGAAAGTCAAATGAAGAGGAACCAGCAAGTGAGACTCTAAAAGATAGCGGTGTCGAGGAACCTTGGTGAGAGACAGTGGTGCAGGTATCATGGCAGTGAGGAGAAGAGAGCGCTCTAAAGAAGAGAGGTCAGCTGTGTGTGCTGATGCAGAGACAGGGAGACTAGAAGATAAGAGCTCCAAGTGTCCACATGTGACAACATGGTGGTCCCAGGGGCTGAGAATGGCGGGAAGGGACAGAAGCCAGCCTCTACCAGCTAACAAAAGAGAGTGGGACATGGGTTCATGTCCTTTGCAGGGACATGGATGAAGCTGGAAGCCATCATCCTCAGCAAACTAACACAGGACCAGAAAACCAGACACTGCATGTTCTCACTCCTAAGTGGGAGCTGAACAATGAGAACACATGGACACAGAGAGGGGAACATCACACACTGGGGCCCGTCGCGGGGTGGGGGGCAAGAAGACAAGAGGAGGGAAAGCATTAGGACAAATACTTAATGCACGCAAGGCTGAGAACCTAGATGACTGGTTGATAGGTGCAGCAAACCACTATGGCGTATGTATACCTACATAACAAACCTGCACATTCTGCACATTTATCCCAGAACTTAAAATAAAGCAATAAAGAAAAAGAAAAAAAAAGAGAGTGGGAAGTAAAAGTATGAAGAAAGCATGGCAGACAATTCTCTTGTATGCTTTCGTAAGCTTCCACTCCTTTTTAGGGAATTTAAAAAATAAGAAAATGATTGGGGGAAGACGTGAGGTCAAGAAACTCCCATTTAAAAGATGAGAGATAATAAACTTGTTTAGAAACTAGGCCAGGTATGGTGGCTTATGCCTGTAATCCTAGCACTTTGGGAGGCCAAGGCGGGAGGATCACCTGAGGTCAAGAGTTCGAGACCAGCCTGGCCAAACGGTAAAAACCCTGTCTCTAATAAAAATGCAAAATTAGCCAGGAGTGGTGGCATGCACCTGTAACTCCAGTTACTTGGGAGACTGAAGCAGGAGAATCACTTGAACCAGGGAGGTGGAGGTTGCAGTGAGCCGAGATCACACCTTTGCACTCCAGCCTGGGCAAAAAGAGTGAAACTCCGTCTCAAAAAGAAAGAAAGAAAGAAAGAAAGAAATCTGGACCATGGAGCTGGGAAATGCAGCAGAAGGGAGCTAAGTGAATGTGAACCGAGTCCTTGAGAGGTTTGGAGGGGAGGGAGCCGTGGGAACTACAGGGAAGGGAAGAAGAGAGAGAGGAAGGGTTACCCAAGCAAGGAGCTTTCTAGAGGACTGGAGGGAGGAAGGTGAAGGCATTTGTGACCTGTGGCTTTTATCTCTTCAATGAAGGACAAAACAAGGTCACCCGCTTGTGTAGGCCAGTGTAGCCCAGGCAGTTTGAGGAGGGCGGACAAGACATGAGCCGGAAATGAAGAGAGTCGGCAAGCGTGATGGCCACAGAAACAGCTGCATTCTATTGGCGACTTTCCTTTGATATGCCCTCTATGGTAGGTGATCACCGAAACCCAAGAAAGCGGAAGGAGAAAGGAGGCAGCTCTGGGGGTGGGGAGGACAGAAGACCAAGCCCTTCACTTCCTTCAAGTCTTTGTTCAAATGCCACTTTTTCAATGAAGCTCATGTTGACCACTTAATTTTAATTTGCACACCACCACGCTGTACTCTAGCTCCTAGTCCCTCCCACCCTGCTTCTTTTTAAATAGCACTTACACCTTCCGATATGCTGTATAATTTATCATTTGGCTTGCTGATGTATTCCAAGTGCTTGGAACATGGTAGGTGCTCAATAAATAGCGGCTGAAGAATGAATGAATGGATAAATGAATGAAGCAGATTCTTAAAGTTCTCTGAGAGCCTCTATCTTTGTTACTTTTATCTGGTGGGGGTCATTCTAATCACGAAGGAGGTCCCAAAACTCTTTCTGATCACACGACCCTATCAGTATAAAATTTGGCCATGTCCCCCCAAAATTTGGCCACGGGTATTTATTCATGTACAAATAATTTGGTCATATTTTATTTGGATAATTACATATGTTGTTACTGTATGACTAATACATCATGTGTATTTTTACCTGAAATTTTTTAAATTAAACATGAAGTAAAAATAACTAATAGGTTATTTTTCTTTGTATACCGAAGTGGAGCAGCTTCTTGTAGACATAAGACACTACCCTAAATAATAACTGAGCATATATGATGTGCTAAGCACATTCACATACGACAGTTAGCACAATAGCCACCCCCTTCCCCCCATATCTCTACTAGGTCTATTTGTATGCCCATTTAGTGGCTGAGAAAACTGAGGCTTACATAAGTGAAATAACTTGGTCTGTGTCACAGTTAGTAAGTGGCAGAGCCAGAATAAAAACTTAGGGATGTCTGACTCCAAAACTCATGTGCTTCAGGTGTGGGACAGAGACTCCACCCTTGAGTCAATTATAGTCAAAGGGAGGCAAAGTGAGAATAAACTCACCATCTCACCCTTGTGGACACATCCTGCAAGGCGTCCCCAAGCTCCACATTCTGGAACAAGCCATTTGTCCAGTCCAGAGACTACATTAATACCCTGCAGAACCAGGGCTGCTTACATGGGTCCTCCGTGCTCATGGAGGCACCAGAATCTAAAAATGTTCAAGAAATGGGCAGCAGAAGCGATCAAAATAACAATGAACTGCGCCAAACTCATCTATTTCCAAGGTGACCTTATGTCCCAGTTTGACAGGGACAGCCCCCATTTAATTATCACTACACACCCTTTCACTCTCAAAATTGTCACTCCCCAAAATGCCCCAGTTTGGACGACAAATTATATGGTCACCCCATCTACACCCTGGCTCAGCCCACACCAGTCTGAGCCCAAGAGCTGCTCTGATTAGAACTGAAAATGCAGTGATTTCTCATATCCGGGGACACTTCTCACCATTGCCCCCAGAGGTCAAAGCAGCAGATTCCCCATTAGCAGTGGCTGACCCCAAGCAACCTGCATAGAATTCACACCCGGAGCCCTGGACCGTCTGGGCCACCCAGACTCCTTTTCCATAAATCACCCCACATCAGCCACCCAGCCTGGCCGCCAGCCTCACTCGGGTCTCACCTCAACAGGGAAACATCATCACTGACATTAATGGAAGGTTTGCCAGGGGCTGCACTGCTCAGGTGATCAGGGGCTTGTGTTCATCAGACTCGCTTGACAAAGAACCGGGCAGCCAGACACCTGCTTTGGAGTCCTATGGCTGCCATCACACCTGGGAGAGGATAAGGATAAGAAGGCGTCCAGGCAGTGAGAATCGGGGCCACCCAGGACAGAACCCCCAGGCACGTGGAGTTGCCCTGGCAATTGTCAGGGGGCTCCGGCATCCCTCCTGATGCTCCTCCCCAGTCCATGTGGTCCTCACAGGCCAGCCCTCCCCTCCCCTTGCCTGTGCCACAAAGCCCAGGCAACAAGAGATACCTGGAAGATGGCTTGAAAAGGCTTGACCTGTTCCTGGGCAAGGAACACGTCCTAGAATTTCACCCAGGTGGGCCAGACAGACCACCTGGTCCACAGCAAGCTATTCCATTCCACACTGGCCGCAGCTGAAAATCACTCACTGTCAGAAACATCCCTTGAGTCACTTGTGTAAATTACCAGCCCTAAGAAACTCAGGGTCAACATTCCAGCTCTTCTTATTTTCTCTGCCTCTTGGCTGTGGTCTCTTTTCCCGAGAAAATCTGGGGAGTTGCAGGACACCTAAGGGGATTTTTGTCGCTTTCTCAGTTTGATTTTGGTGCGGGGAAAGCCCAGAGGCCCATGCGATGTGCCCCAACTCCACCAAGAGTTGACATCCACCTTGAAGCACAAGACTCAAGGGAAAAAAAAAAAAAAAACCCGATCCAAGATTAAGTGTTGTAAGACATGATGATTTTTGAAGTTCTAAGAAACATTTACATTATTGTATTTTTAAAATTCTGGTCTTTGTTCCTTGTGTTGCTAGTTTCCTCCCCGCCACCCCCCATTCCCACATGGCAGACTGGAAAGCGGGGGACCCAGGGGGCTCTTGACTCTGCCACTAATTGGTCATGAGGCTGTGGGCAAGGCTGCTCCCTCCCTTGGCCTCAGTTTCCCCAGGCACACTCAGCCTAGGGGTCTGGATCACTCTGTGAGCCTGGCAGAGCCTGCCCAGTGAAGAGCAGTTCTGGCTTCCAGCAGGGGACTGCCTCCTGAGTCCCAGCTGGATTTGACTTGGTGACCCCGGGAGCATGAGGATGGAGGCATTTTCTCCAGGCTCCTTAGCAGCCCAGACAAGGCACGCAAACTTTTCCTCTGTGGTCAGAGACAGCGAGCTCACTGCTGGACAGACCCCAGGGACTCCAGGATCAAGACTTCATAGAATTGGGCTTGATGGTCTTAAAGGGAAACATCAGGCCCGGCTGGGATGCTGAGTTTATCTGCTGGGGTTCCGGCCTCCTGCTCACTGGTTCCTTCCTGTGTCCCCGAGAGAAGATCTCCAACGGCAGCTGCTGTGTCGCCACTGGGCAGCATCAGAGTAAATGGCAGGTTCTGGGTCAGGCACATCCTCCAGGAAAACCACTGGCTTCCCCGCCAGCCCCGATGGAGGGACCCTGTGCCCTCAGCGCTCCCGCCCAGCCCAGGCATCTGAAAGACAGGGAACCTGCGCTGAACCTGTCCTAGGAGGCAGCTCCCAGGCACCGGGAGTTTGCCCACAAGCAGAGTGAGGACGTGGCAGCCAGGGAGCCTCCAGTCCCTGGCCTTGGACACCCTAGACTGTGGCACCCTTGAGAACTGGAGTCAACTCTCTCTCCGCCATCCCTTCAACCCCCAAGTCCCAATACAGAGCTGTGGGAATTCCCCTCACTGATTTTTGTTTCCCAAATGCTGTGGCTACCACGTGGGTCCAAAGGGAGCGGCTCACCGCAAGCTCCGCCTCTCGGGTTCATGACATTCTCCTGCCTCAGCCTCCCGAGTAGCTGGGACTACAGGCGCCCACCACCTCACCCGGCTAGTTTTTTGTATTTTTTAGTAGAGACAGGGTTTCACCGTGTTGGCCAGGATGGTCTCGATCTCCTGACCTCGTGATCCGCCCGTCTCGGCTTCACAAAGTGCTGGGATTACAGGCTTGAGCCACCGCACCCGGCCCCGCGATTTGCCATTTTAAATAAAATAAATCCATTGTGTTTCTCAGAAGCAGCCCCTTCATCCTCAACAGTTCAGTCCAAGGACTAGATGGTGTGCAGGGGTGGAGGGTACAAGGCAGCAGACACCAGATTTGGGGTTCCCAGGAGCAACTGGCCAGCAGCCACTGTCCACTCCTGGCTGACACTGACTGGAGAGCCAGCCCCGCTGGGCAACTCACTCCCCTGAAGTGTGCCCTGGCACACGCCTCCCCAAATCACTGAGTTGTAAGAGACACCAGCAGGCACGTACCCCAAGAGGTGATGAGAATTGGACTCAGAGAGACTAAGACGACTAATAAGACTCAACCCCACATTCATTACCCGATACCTTCTGCCATCTTTCGTCATTTCTTCTCTCCAGAAGTTTATGGACACGGAAGCAATACATTGAAAGCATTTACTAATGTCAAACAATAATGGCAGGTACTGATCTATCCAATGAGATGAAAAAATTATTTCCATTCGGTTAATTAGAAAACTTTACAACTAACATTCATTGGATGCTAACAGTCAGGCATGTTCTAAGTACTTTTCATGATCATTGCAGATAAAACTCATAACACCCATAGTGAAATTATGCAAATTTCACTATCAAGTTCATTTTGCAAAGGAACTTGAGGTTGAGGCTGGTGCCCAGGAGGTTAAGAAACTCGCTCAAGATCACACAGTTCATAAGTGGTAGAGATTTGAACCCAAGATGTCAGATTCAACCTCTACTTATGCTGCTTTACATAAAGGCCAGAGATTGAAAATTGCATCCAAGCCACATAGCTGCTATGCTGAGAGGTGTGGACTGAGCTGCAGGCCCTGAGGCTTTCAGCCTGATGAATGAGTACAGTATTCACAGTGCCTTTCGGACACAGGAGACCTGGGGAGTGGTACATGGTGAGGATCCTGCTGTACTGCAGCCCCAAAGGCAGGAAGTGTGCCTGCCAGTCTCAGTCCCTGCAACATTCTCCACCGTCAGATGATTCTGAGACTTTGTAGAGTCCAGAGTGAGGGGCCCCCAGGATTGACACTGGTGACCACCACCTCAGAAAATGGAGCCCACCCGTACTGCCTTCCTCTCTCGCAGGCCAGACCAACCTCTTATGCAAAACCAGTCTTGTATCTTTCCCTCCCTCTCTCCTCCCTCTCTCCCTCCCAATCCCTCGACCCAGAACACAGGCGGCAGCTACACTCATCCCTCACACCTTCACGGGGACCACAAGACATGAGTCACTTCTCTCTGTCAAGGTTATATTTTCTTGTTTTAAAAAGAGCACCTATTCTTCTTATTATTCTGAGGATTAAAAAAAAAAGTGGCGTCTTTTTTTGGCTGAGAAGGTGGCTGAATTTTTCAATATATTCATGCAAACGAGATATTTCATCTCATGGATTTTATCCCAGTTCTGTCTATGCACATTTTAAATAAATTAAGATGAAATAAATCCATTTTATTATATTACCCGGTGCCATCTCCATGAAATAATGCCCATATTTGTATTTCCTAAGGAATGTTGACGTGGCTAAAAATGTTTCAGCAAGTGTAATCTTTGAGGATTGTACTGCCAGAAAAAAAATAAACCTAGGCCTTTGTTTAGAGCTCGGAGTGGCACCACTTTTGATTGAAATGGCTTGAAATATCCAACCCGAAAACATGGACAAGGCAGTAAAGTATACAGAATTGATCACCCTTGGCTCAGAAACAAAAGTGTTATGCCTTCCTTTGTTTTCTTAACATCTGTTCTCTCCCTCCCAGCATAAACCATCCCACAGAAATAAATTACGCAGCCTCCCTTTTTTGGGGGAAGAGAAACAGGGATTTGCAGTGGCCAGACCTGAGGTGCCCAGGGCAGACCAGTCAAACTCTCCTTGCTCCCTGGGTGGTCGCTGCAGAGATTCCAGACTATGTGCTCCTAGCAGGTGCTACTGCTGACCTTGAAAATGCTAGCATCTCCACTTTCCACTTCTCTCATGAGATGGAAGGAACAACGTGAACCCTGGGAGAAGCAGCTCTGTGGCATCTTGTTTTCCTTTAAAAGGCAGGCAGTAACACCTGCAGGGTTAACACTGCATCCATCGGCCATCAAAATCAAGAGGAGCTAAGGAAGTCAGAACCAAGGTGTGGCTTAAATCACTCACTTGCCCCTTTCATGCAGGAGATAAACTAGGCTCACAAAGAATGGATGAAAGTGAATGATAGTCCAATTTGTCAACAAGAGCCAAATCCTGGGACTGTGGTTTTTGTAGAACCCCAAGTATAAGGTACGGGGTAATATATATATATATATATATCGTGTTGCGGGAGGGCAACTACTGGCTTCATTCTAAAGCCCTGGACCCTCTCTCCTGCTCACACCTCCTCCACATCCCCTTCCCTACCACTCCTTGGCACTTCTCACTCTCCACCTTGAGTTACACTCAACATATGGTGGCTGGATGGACAGACAGATGGACTACTCAACTGCACCCAGCGCAGCCCTTTCTAAACAACCACCCAGCTGTTGTAAACAGTGGCAATATCCGCTGGGTCCATGTACAAAGAGCAGGGGACCACCTGGGATGCATGAGCCCTCAAGGCCAAAGCCAGCATCTCCACAAGCCTGAGCGTCACAGCTAAGGAACCTGGCTCTTTTTGTGGCTGTACTTGGAGATATGATTCACATTCTTTCTGGCCAAAACTGAGATGCCTCATCAGAGCAGCCTGCCAGGTCCCCCAGCAAGAACTCAACACAAATGTACAACAGCCTCCTGGTGGAACAGCCTATTTCCCATCTCCAGGACAGGCAAGGGCTTTCGCTTGCCAGAGAGTCACCAGCAGCTTGGAAAGACACTTCCGACAGTACAGAAAGGGGTTCCTTTTGAATGGCAGAGATTGTATCAGGTGCTAATAGGACAAAAGGACCTCCAGACCCTTCTGTGTGCATCCTCAAATGTCCTAATGAGGCGGCAAACCTTCCATTAAATGTAAGGAGATCCAGACTTCCTTTCCCAGGCCTCCATCAGGGCTGGTTATGGAACACTCACGAGGCCTGGTAGCAAAATCCCCAACCTTCTGCAGCTCGCGCAGCTAAGTGCTATTCTAGGCTGGCTCCTCCTCCCTCCACTGCTATTAGTGTCAATTAGGTTCAGCATGACAGGCCACCTTTGACAAAATGCTGGAGCAACAAAGACATAAACAACGCCAAAGCCTTTGGAGTTGATGTATGGTTGCATTTAATAAACATTTGTTTGCATATTTTTTATCATGCTAATGAATATAATTACTTTAATTTATGTCATCAAGCTATGATTCTGTTCTGATCTATACGTCACTTAAATGTGTAGCGTTAGCATTTTGCACACACTGGCAATTTAAGAAGGGAAAGGATTGGCCCCTCCTGTGAAAACTTGGAGCAACATCCCAGAGTTGCACGCACCCTTGAAGAAGCTAAACCGAGCTCTGCAGCTGGGGCCCCCATCCTCGCACCCCTACAAGGGTAGGTATGCCCTCCACGGCCTGAGAGACCTTTTCCAAAGAGCACACATTTTTACTTCTCTGTAATCTCCCCAAAAAGAGGCCACCGAATACTTGCCCCCAGCATAATGCTAAACACAGTCATGAAAAAAAAAAGAGTTAAAATTGTATTAATGGGTTTTACTGATTATAAAAGTAAAGCATGTTTATTTTAGAAAATTTGAGAAAACACAGATCGCAAAAAGAGACTAGATGAAGATGATAAGCTAAACTTCTACTCTCAAAATCCTTTGAAATCAAATATGTATTTATATTAACATAATATATTTTACATAGATAAGAAGATTATATAATATATATTTAAGTAAATATATATTTCAGCTATGTATATACATTTAGGATAATATATTATTATGTAAAATATATATTTAGAAGAATATATATGTATATTAGTCTAAACTGCACTAGAATACAGGAAGGGTTATTCTTGGTAGAATAGACACATGATAAGCAAAACACGCACTCAGAAAAGAAGCACAAGAAATGGTGCAAGGTGCACCAAGAATGTGCCAAGTTTGAACGGGGCACCCCCGAAACACCTGCAGTGCATTCGTTGAGCAACTATTGCAGGAGAACCCAGGAGGGTTGCCCCAACCATTGCCTATCCATGGCCAGTGTGTTAAGCAGCGTTATGGACAGGCACTGGCCTGTGGCAGAGACATTGTTGATGAGTACCTGCTCCATAGAGACAGGTCAGTGCCCAGATGATCTGAGCCTTCACTCAGAATGGGCCAGCTCCCTCACCCCCAATACATGAGGGCAAGCTACAGAAAAAGATTAAAAATTAACTGAGTTGGCTGGGCCTGAGACTCCTGTCTCCCACCCAGTGACACTGTGCAACACCCATGCCCCAGAGGCACTAGCAAGGGGGGGGTCACGTCGTAACATGTTGCTCTACACCAACAAGACATCTCCTTCCCCATAAGGCCTTAATTTCTCCCTTCCACTCAGACATACCATGAAGCCACAAGGCCATTGGCAAGGAGATCCTGACATAACAACCATATGGTCCAGGAAGCTCTCTCCATCCCCCACTGGCAAGGGGGGAACCCATCACACAAGCAGACAGCCTGGGACGTGCGCTCTGTCTATCAGAGACCCTTCCCCAGTAAGATTTACCAGATGGCTCAGCCTGGGGAAGTTTCTTCTTCCCATTCAAGCACCAGCAGGGACCAGTGAAAGCCTCAGTCACAGGAGTTAAACCAAGCAGACCAAAATAACACCACATAGGCTCTGAAAATTAGACTGTCATTGGAACCATAGCCTTTAAAAGTAGGCCAGGGCCTGCATGCCAAATCTAAACAGGGTGACTGCCTGCTAAAATGAAAGATTTAAATAGGAACCAGAGTCTCCTAAAATAACATCCAAAATGTTAAGGATACAATCGAAAGTCACCCATCGTACCAAGAACCAGCAAAATCACAAGTTGAGTGAAAAAAGACAATTCATAGATGCCAACACTGAGATGAGTCAGATGTTAAAATTAACTGACAAGGGTTTTAAAAGTAAGTATCATAAAAGTGGTTCAACAAGCAATTACATGTTATCTTGAAACAAATGCAATATTTTAAAAATCAGTAAAATTCAGTAAGGAAACATAACTTATTAAAAATAACTAAATTATAGAATTGAAAAATTCCATAATTGAAATAGAAAACTGCTAGATATGCTTCATATTGATTAGAGACAACAGAAAATAAAATTGGTGAACCTGAGAATAGACCATGAAATTCATCCATTCTGAAAAATGTAGAACGTAGATTGAAACAGACTCAGGGACCTGTGGACAATAACAAAAGGTGCAACATTGGTATGATTGTAGTCCTAGAAGATGAGAAAAAGAGTGAAGCTGAAAGAGCATTCAAAGAAATGGGGATGAAAACTTCCCAGATTTGTCAAAAGATATAAACCCACAGATTCAAAAAGGTAAAACACCAAATAATATAAAATCAAAAAAGTCATGCCAAGCCACATCATAATTAAAACTCTGAAAACTAAAGACAAAGAAGAGTCTTGAGAGCAGCTAGAGAAACCTACACATCACCAAAGAAAACACCAAATTAAATGACAGAATATTTCTCACCTGCAACCAGGGAGTCCAGAAGGAAGTAGCAGAACATTTCTCAAGCACTGAAAGAAAAAAAAATGTGAACTGAAAATTCTATACCCAACAAAACTATCCTTTGGGAATGAAGGAGAAGTAAATTCTCAGATGAAGAAAAACTAAAAGAACTTATCGCTAGCCGACCTATTCATAAAGTATGGTTGAATGAAGTTCTTCAACTAGAAAGAAAACAATAATAAAAGAAATCTCAGATATTCAAGAAGGAAGAAAGAACTATGGAAAGACTAGAAATGTGAGTAAACACTATAGACTCTCTTTCTCCTAATGATTTTCTAAATCACATGTGATGATTGAAACAAAAACTATTGACACTATCTGCCATACAAGATAATATTTTAAAGTGGAAATATTTTTTAATTTTTTTATTTTAATTTTTTTATTTCAATAGGTTTTTGGGGGAACAAGTGGTGTTTGATTACATGAATAAGTTCTGCAGAGGTGATTTCTGAGACTTTGGTGCACCCATTAGCCAAGCAAAGTACACTATACCCAATGTGTGGTCCTTCGCCATCCCCACCCTTTCCCCTGAGTCTCCAAAGCCCAATGTATTATTCTTACGCCTGTGCATCCTCATAGCTTAGCATGCACATATGAGTGAGAACATATAATGTTTGGTTTTCCATTCCTGACTTACTTTGCTTAGAATAATAGTCTCCAATTCCATCCAGGTTGCTGCAAATACCATTATTTTGTTCCTTTTTATAGCTGAGTAGTATTAAATGGCATATATATACCACAGTTTCTTTATTCACTCATTGATTGATGGGCATTTGGGCTGCTTCCATATTTTTGCAATTGCAAATTGTGCTGCTATAAACATGTGTGTGCAAGTATCTATTTTGTATAATGACTTCTTTTCTTCTGGGTAGATACCTAGTAGTGGAATTGCTAGATCAAGTGGTAGATCTACTTTTAGTTCTTTAATGAATCTCCTTACTGTTTTCCATAGTGGTTGTACTAATTTATATTCCAACCAGCAGTGTAAAAGTGTTCCCTTTTCACCACATCCATGCCAACATTTATTATTTTTTGATTCTTTTGATTACGGCCATTCTTGCAGGAGTGAGGTGGTTTAGTATTGTGGTTTTGATTTGCATTTAAAAGCGGAAATATTTTTTTAAAGGGAGGACCTAAATGTAAGTAAAGTTTCCACACTTTACTCAAAGTTGCAAAATGTTACTAGTAGCCATTTTGATATTGTGATACCTGCAGCAACAGCTAAGAACACTATACAAAATTATATACCCCAAAACACTATAACTAAATCAGCATAAAATTCTTAAAAGTATTCAAGTAACCTATAGAAAGGCAAGAATGGAGAAATAGAGGAAATAGAAAACAAAGTAAAATGTCAAGTTCAAGACCAAACATATCGATAATTACCTTAAAGGTAAGTAGCCTAAATATACTAATTAAAAGAGATTAGAAGAGTGAATTTAAAAATCACAACCCACCTAGAAGTTGTTTATAAGTAATTCATTTCAAATTCAACAACATAAGTATGTTGAAAATAAAATAGGAAAAGTTATATATCATAAAGACATTAATTTCTAAAAAGAAAAAAATGCTTATATTAATAGCCAAAAGAGTGAACTTCAGATCAAAGAAAATTATTGTAGACAGAAGGAAATTACACAATGACAAAAGTACCAATCCACCCCGAAGACAAAATAATCATAGATGTGTACAAACCAAATTACAAAGGTTCAAATGCATGAAACAAAAACTGACAGAGCCAGCCGGGCATAGTGGCTCACACTTGTAATCCCAGCACTTTGGGAGGCTGAGACGAGTGGATCCCTGAAGTCTGGAGTTCGAGACGAGCCTGGCCAACATGGTGAAACTCCATCTCTACAAAAATACAAAAATTAGCCGGGCATGGTGGCATGCTCCTGTAGTCCCAGCTACTCAGGAGGCTGAGGCAGGAGAATCTCTTGAACCCGGGAGGCAGAGGTTGCAGTGAGCCAGGATCACGCCACTGCACTCTAGCCTGGGTGACAGAGAAAGATCCTATCTCAAAAAAAAAAAAAAAAAAAATAGAACTGAAAAGAGAAATAGATAAATCCATAATTATAATTGGGGACTTGAGACCCTCAGCATCTGACAGAACTACTGAACAGAAAATCAGCAAGGATAGAAATGATTTGCAAAACACAATCAACCATCAGGATCTCATTGATATATGTATAATACTCCACCCAAACAACAGCAGAATATACATTTTTTCCAAGGGCCTATGGAAAATTCACCAAAATGAACCAAATTGTGAGCCATAAAACAAACCCCAACCAATATAAAAGAATTTAAATTATCCAAAGTATGCCTCCTGACTACAGCAAAATCAAACTAGAAATCAGAAAGGGAAGAGAAGAGGAGGATGAAAGAAAGACAACAAGAAAATATCTAAACACTTGGAAATTAAATAACACACTTCCAAATAATCCATCGGTCAATGAGGAAGCCTCAAAGGAAACTGACATTTTAAAAGATAGAACTGAATAAAACAAAAATACAGCATATCAAACTAAATGGGATGCAGCTAAAGCAGTCCTTAGGGAAAATTTATGGCACTAGACTCACACATTAAAACAAAGGAAATGTCTCAAATCAATAATCTGAGCAAAATAAACCCCCCAAAAAGCAAGGGAAGGAAATAATAAATATCAGAGCAGACAGAAATGAAAATGAAAATGGGATAACATTATACTTAATGACAAAAGACTGAGTACTCTCCCTCTAGGGGCAGAATTAAGGCAAGGTTGTTGCCTATACCACCTTTACTGAGCACAGTAAATGGAAGTTCTAGCCACCGAACAAGTAAATGAGAAGAAATAAAAGACATACATATTGGAAAGAAACAAACAAAGCTGTCCCTAATAATAATTTAAATTCTTTTATGTTTATCAGGGCTTGCTTTATGACCCATGATTTGGTTTATTTTGGTGAATTTTCCATAGGCCCTTGGAAAAATATGTATATTCTGCTGTTATTTGGGTGAAGTATTGTATACTTGCCAATGAGATCCTGATGGCTAATTGTATTTTTCAGAGAAAATCAATGAAACAAAAAGCAACTTCTTTGAAAAAATTAATAAATTTTATCAAGAGTATCAAATATAAAATGAGAATAACACAACTTACTAGTATCAGGAATAAAGAATGATTATTCCTATAGAACCTGGAACCATCAAAAAACAATATGAGAACACTACAAACATTTCCTTCATAAGTTTAATAGCTGAGGGAAAAAAGTGGGCCAATTTCTCAAAAACCACAAACTAGCAAAATTCAGTTAAATCAAATATATAATATGACTAGATCTAACCATTATAGAATTGAATTCATACTTTAAAATCTGCCCTCCTTCAAAAAAAAAAAAAAAAAGAAAGAAATCTCCAGGCCCAGATGGTTTTGCTAGAGAATCCTATCAAACATTTAAAGAATTAACATCAATAACACCAATTTCACACAATCTACTCCAGAAAACAGAAGAAGGGAGAACATTTCTCAATTTGTTTTATGAGTTCATCATTACTCTGATGTCGAAATCATACCAAAAAAAGTTTTTAAAGAAAATTGCAGACTAATAGCTGTCCTGAATCTAGATGCAAAAACTCTCAACAAAATATTAGCAAATCAAATCTGACAATCTATTAAAATAATTATATACCATAACCAAATGGGATTTACCCCAGGTATGCAAGGCTGGTTCAATAGTCAAAAATCAGTCAATGTAATACATCATATCAACACTCTAAGAAGTTTAATCATATGATCATATCAATTGACAACTCAAAAGCGTTTGACAAAACCTAATAGCCACTCAGGATAAAAATTCTCAGAAAGTTAGGAATGAAAGGGAACTACCTCAAATGATAAACAGCATCTACAAAAACACTACAGCCAACATTATACTTAGTGACAAAAGACTGAATACTTTCCCTCTAGGGCCAGGATCAAAGCAAGGTTGTTGCCTATTCCACCTTTATTGAGCACAGTCAGCGGAAGTTCTAGCCGCTGCAACAGGTAAGTGAGAAGAAATAAAAGACATACATATTGGAAAGGAAGAAATAAAACCATCACTACTGGAAAATGACATAATTATCTACATAGAAAATACCAAGGGACTTACAAAAACATTCCTAGAATGAATAGGTGAGGTTAGCAAGGCCACAGGATGAAAAAGCAACACAAAAATCAACTGCATTTTTATATATTAACAATGAGACCTGGCATGGTGGCTCAGACCTGTAATCCCAGCACTGTGGGAGGCCGAGGCAGGCCTCTTGAGGTCAGGTGTTTGAAACAAGCCTGACCAACATGGCGAAACCCCGTCTCTACAAAATACAAAATAATTAGCCAGGTGTGGTGGCAGGTGCCTGTAATCCCAGCTGCTTGCGAGGCTGAGGCAGGAGAATTGCTTAAACCCACGAGGCGGAGGTTGCAGTGAGCTGAAATTGCACTGCACTCCAGCCTGGGTGACAGAGGAAGGCTCTGCCAAAAAAAAAAAAAAAAAAGCAAACAAACAAAAACAATCAATATGTAGAAACCCAAATTAAAGCCACAATACCACCTGTAATCATTCCAGGGAAAATGATACAACTTAAAACGGTAGTTTTACAAGATGTTGCTATTGTATAAAGGGCACATGGGAACACTGTTGTTTCCTACAACTGCACATGAATCTACAATTATCTCAAAATAAACTTTTTAAAAGGCACAGCCATTTGGAAAACATTTTGACACATTATTATAAAGTTGAGCATACACTTACCATTTGACCTAGCAATTCCACTCCTAGGTATTTACGCAAGAGAAATGAAGAGGTATGTCCACATTCAAAAACCTACATACAATTATTTGTAATCACCGAAACTGGAAACAACTCAAATGTCCATCAACTGGTGAATAGATGAACAAACTATACACATCCACACAATAGAATTCTACTTAACAGGAAAAAAAAAGGACTGATTATTGATACATGTAACAACACAGATGGATTGTGTGATTTTCAAAAACCAAGGAAAAAAGTCAGGCCTTTAGGTTGAAAGGATCCATAAATATTAAGCAGAAGGACAGAACAAAACTGCAGTAAAAGTTACCTCCTCTGTGAAATTCAGAAAGCCAAGAAAAAGATAGGACCCTAAAAACTTCCTGGAAAAAAAATGTTACCTGCAAAAAAAAAAAGGATCATATTGGCACCTGACTGTTTTTGAACATATCCTCACATTTTTGAGATAGAATTATATTAAATTTACATTTCTGTACCAAGCCAAAATATCAGTCAAGCTTTAGAGTAAAATCAACTAAAATAATAATTCAAGACTATTAGGATATAATAAACCATAGTGCACAAAGAAATCAGTAAAATTTATAGTTGAGTCTAATTCATTAATTGACTGAAAGAAAATTAAACAAACTGGGAATAAAATCTCTATTGATAATGATACCAGAAGTGGTGGGAGACAGGTTGAGAAGGAATGGGAAGTAAATAGTAAGGAGAAGATATTAATTAATTTTAAACATCAAAAGAAAACATTATTAAGATTTTCAGAGTAAATACAAACTTTTTTTTGAGATGGGGTCTTGCTGTGTCACCCAGGATGGAGTGCAGTGGCACAATTATAGCACACTGCAGCCCCGAACTCCTGGGCTCGAGCAATCTCCTGCCTCAGGCTCCCGGGTAACTGGGATTGCAGGTGCAAGACACCATGCCTGCCTACATTTTTAGAAATTTTCTGTAGGGACAAGGTCTCACTGTGTTGCCCAGGCTAGTCTCAAACTCCTGGCCTCAAGCTATCTTCCCACCTCAGCTTCCCAAAGTGCTGAGATTACAGGCTTAAGCCAACGAATCCAGCACAAACTTTAAAAAGATGTTTTAACTGCCAAACCACTGGAAGAAAAACATGGATGCGAGTATACAGAAAAAGCTCTAGAAGGACACACACCAAACTGATGACATGAATTCCTATAGAGAGTATGAAGGAGGGGATATGGGGTTGGTCTGAGGGACTTCAGCCGTATCTGTAGCATTTTAGCATCTACCAGAATGTATTCATTCTTGTACAGATTGTGCAGATTTGAACAATCTTTACTTTGATTGTCAAAGACAGAAAAATATTTGGAAGGCCAAGGCGGGTGGATCACTTGAGATCGGGAGTTCAAGACCAGCCTGACCAACATGGCGAAACCCTGTCTCTACTAAAAATACAAAAACAATTAGCAGCGCACGGTGGTGGGTGCCTGTAATCTCAGCTACCTGGGAGGTTGAGGCAGGAGAATTGCTTGAACCTGGGAGGCAGAGGTTGCAGTGAGCCAAGATCGTGCCATTGTACTCCAGCCTGGGCAATAAGAATGAAACTCCATCTAATATAAATATAATACATATATACATTATATATATATTATATATGTATACATTATATATGTATACTATATATATAATCAATACTAGAGGAAATTTGAGGAAGAAGACAATTTTACTCAGTATAAACTGGGATAAAGTTTGTGAAAGTTTTGCAATAAGCATTAAATGCGGGCCAGGTACCAACATTTAATATTTAGTAGTACAACATAATACTTATTTAGTGGTACAACACACTAAATATTCATTGTAATATTTAACTAAATAATGTACTGAGAGAATGATAAATGTCACCACTGTCCAAAAAATGATCAGCTTTACAATAGTAGTGCATTTTTATCTAGTTTTATTTACAAATATATCTAGACATAGAGATGTAAAACAGATAGATACAAAGAGACCTGGGGCTAGCTTTATTCACAAAATAGGGATTTCTTGTGCTTTTTTATACTAATTTGAAATTATATTTGTTGGAGTTTTGTAGTCTATTTGTTCTCCCACACACTCATAACATATTTACATACCAGTAAAGAGTCTTCAAAAGTATCATTCTTAATGGCTGAATAATATCCCATACTTTATATGTACCATAATAAGTTATTATATGAATATTTAAGTAATTTTCAATTTTTTTCTAATTTAAATAAAATCACAGTGAACATCATTATACATATACATGTGTAGACATCTGTGATTCTTTCATTTAAGTAATTTCTTAAAATTGAACTGCTGGTCCAAAAAATGTATTCGTTTTTAAGACTTTTTTTTTTTTTTTTTTTTTTTGAGACAGGATCTCACTCTCTCATCCAGGCTGGAGTGCAGTGATATGATCATAGCTCACTGCAGCCTCAACCTCCCAAGTTCAAGCAATCCTCTCACCTCACCATCCTGAGTAGCTGAGACTATAGCAACGTGAGCAGCTGAGACTACAGCACGTGCCACCATACCCTGCTAATTTTTGTATTTTTTTGTAGAGAGAGGGTTTCCACATGTTGCCCAGGCTGGTCTTAAACTCCTGGGCTGAAGCGATCCACCCACCTTGGCCTCCGCAAGTGCTGGGATTACATGTGTGAGCCACCACAGTGCCCGGCCAATATTTAATACTTATTGCAAAACTTTCACAAAATATATCCCAGTTTATACTGAATGAAATTTTCTTCTTCAAACTTCCTCTAGCATTGATAATATTTTTTCTGTCTTTGCTAATCAAAGTAAGGATTGTTCCAATCTGCCTATCTTTGATAACTACTGAGGTTTAGCCATCTTTGAATGTTTTTATTGTCCACCTATATTTCTAATGTTAGTAATTGTCTGTTCATTCTGTTTGATAATTGGTTTTTACTTCTTATTAGTCTGTAAAAGCTATTATTAAGAAATATCATTAACCCTTTGTTGTATATATTTTAAACAATTTTCACAACTTAGTTTCCCTTTAATTTCATTTGTGATGTCATTTGAAAAACAATTTTTTTTTTTTTTTTTTTTTTTGAGATGGAGTCTCGCTCTATCATCCAGGCCGGAGTACAGTAGTGCGATCTCAGCTCACTGAAAGCTCCGCCTCCCAGGTTCACGACATTCTCCTGCCTCAACCTCTCAAGTAGCTGGGATTACAGGTGCCTGCCACCACGCCTGGCTAATTTTTTGTATTTTTAGTAGAGACGTGGTTTCACCATGTTAGCCAGGATGGTCTCAATCTCCTGACCTCATGATCTGCCCACCTCGGCCTCCCAAAGTGCTAGGATTACAGGCATGAGCCACCTCACCAGGCCAACAATTTCTATTTTTATGTCCATTTTTCCCCTTTGGTTCTCTGCCTTTGATGTCGTGTTACGAAGGCTGATCTCACTATCACATCAACATTTTCCTGATTCCTATTCTTTCGTGGTTTCATTTTTGGAACTTGAATCTTTATTATACCTGTGACAATCTAACTTTATGATAAGGTTCTTTTTTCCAAATGATGAGATGGTTGTCCCAACACACCATTTCAACTTTCCCCACTGACTTTTACTAAATTCCACTTAATTCCTCAAAAAATATTTGACTATATTGCAAAAGTCAAACTATACAGACAATGCAAAAATTCTCCTTGACAAAAGCCTCATTCCATTTCTAATTGCATTCTCTTATCAGAACTAATTGTAAATCCGTTTGATGTGTGGAAACCCAGAGGTTTCTTCATAGTAAAAATAACTGGCATTTAGGAGGGCTTACCACATGTGCAGCCATGCCTTAAGGGCTTTGCATGTATTAACTTGTGTGATCTTCACAGCAGCCTACAAAGTAGGCACAACAGTTATCTCCATTTTACCATTTTACAGAACAGGAAACTGAGACACAGAAAGTAGGGAACTGAGAAACCTGCTCAGGGATGCCCAGATGGCAGAATGGGGATTTGAACTCAGGAATCTAGCTTCAGGATCAGTGGAACATTGACTGATGTCCTGCTATCTCCCAATACACCTATATGCACTTCAGTGAAAAACACATGGCACTATTTTTTTTTTTTTTTTTTTTTTTGAGGCGGAGTCTCGCTCTGTCGCCCGGACTGGAGTGCAGTGACCGGATCTCAGCTCACTGCAAGCTCCGCCTCCTGGGTTTACGCCATTCTCCTGCCTCAGCCTCCCGAGTAGCTGGGACTACAGGCGCCCGCCACCTCGCCCGGCTAGTTTTTGTATTTTTAGTAGAGACGGGGTTTCACCGTGTTAGCCAGGATGGTCTCGATCTCCTGACCTCGTGATCCGCCCGTCTCGGCCTCCCAAAGTGCTGGGATTACAGGCTTGAGCCACCGCGCCCGGCCGGCACTATTTTTTTAAAAAAGAAAGTTTGAGGCTGGGTGCAGTGGCTCACACCTGTAATCACAGCACTTTGGAACACCGAGGCAGGAGGAATGTGTCCCACCCCTTGCATGAGCCCAGGAGTTTGAGGTCACCGTGAGCCACAATTGTACTATTGCACTCCGGCCTGGACAAACAGAAGGAGATCCTGTCTCTAATGAATGAATGACTGAATTAATGAATAAATACATAAAGAAAACTAAAGTCGGGTCTATGGATTTGATATCATACTACACAAATTATGCTATAGCCTTTTTGATCAAATATCAATATCTCTTGGTTGTCTTTCTGTATGAATTCATATAAATCAATTTCAATTTCTTTAAACTATGATACAGTATGATTTACTACAGTTTACATAACTCTTCTATTAGAGTATAGCTAGGTTGTTTCTAGTCTTTCACCATCAGTAAGGCTACAAAGAACATCTCTAGCATGACTCCCGGCACATTTTTGTGAAAGTTTCTCTTGTTTCTCTTTTGTTTTTTCTTGGTCATGTGATATGTGGTTTTTTTGTTTGTTTATTTTTGGTTTTGCTTTTTTTTTTTTTTTTTTTTTTTTGAGACAAGTTCTGGCTCTGTACCTAGACTAGATATGCTGAAGTACAGTGGTGCAATCATGAGACAGCACACTACAGCCTCTATCTTCTGGGCTCAAGCAATTCTCCTGCCTCAGTCTCCCAGGTAGCTGAGCCTACAGGTAAGCATCACCATGCCTGCCTGTCTTTTTTATCTTTTGTCGAGACAAGATCTCACTATGTTGCCCAGGCTGGTCTCCAACTCCCGAGCTCAAGCAATCTTCCCAAAGTGCTGCGATTACAGGCACACACCCAGCCTGCATCTTTAAATTTAACAAATACTGCCAAATTGCCCTTGCAACTATCTGAACCAATTTATGCCCCAATAAGCAAAATATGATACTACTTGTTTCTTTATAACATCCCAACAGTTGATACTATCAAACTTCTTTTCAATATAATGAGTGAAAAATGATATCTCCTTGTGCATTATTTGGGATGTTCCTCACTACTAGTGAAGTTGAGCAACTTTTTGTGCTTATTTTCCATTTTGGTTCCCCTTTTATTCATTGCCTGTTTGTATATTCTTATTATTTACCTTTTGAATTAATGATCTTTTTCTTATTGATTTATAAATGTTTACATATATTTTGGATGCTAATCCTTTGTCTATTGCAAATGTAAATATTTTCCACCAGCATGTGTTCTTTTAATTTTGTTTATGGTGTCTTTTTTTGTTTATAGTATCTTTTGTCATAGAGAAGCTTTTAATTTTATTTGGGCAAACATCATATTTTCTTTTGTAGTTTATATGCTATATTTTCTTTCGCTCAGTTTGCAGGTTTTATTTTTGTATAACATTTAGCTCTTTAATCCATCTGGAATTTACTTTGGTGACTAGTGTAATGTTAAAAATATAATTTTATTTTTACAAATAGTATCTAATTTTCCACACAATTTATTCTTTCCCTCACTAATATGAAATGCCAATTTTTCCCAAAATTGTACGTATATCTACAGTGATCTGTTTCTGGACTCATTATGTTGTTCTAGTTAAATTTTTAGCTTTAATACCATTCTACTTCAATTAACACAGCTTTGAAATATATATATTGATATTTAGTAAGGTAGGTGCACCTCTTCTTTTTCTTCTAAATTATCTTTGTCCTTCTTATGCATTTACTATTTCATACGAACTCCATAATCAGCTAGTCAAGTTCCATATAAATGCTGTTGGACGTGGAATTTTTAGATTAGGTTGGCGAAAATATCTATCTTTACAATATTAAGCACTCTTATCCAAAATTAAGGTATGTATCTCTGCATTTTGATATCTATAATGCCCTCAATAAGCTGAGGTTTCTTCCTAGATATTTTATAGTTTTCATTGCTATGCATGAATAGGGTAATTTTGTGAATTGGGTAATTTTATCTATGACTTTTTCTAATAAGATAATGCTATTGTATTAAAAACTATTAGTTTTTATGTGTTTATTTTGTACTGGGCCACTTTATAATACTTTCTTATTAGCTTTAATGGTTTCTCAACTGATTATCTTATCCTTCCTAGGGAGCTTGGCTGAAAAAAGCAAAATGACACTATAATCTCTTCCTCCATTATTCCACACCTTTTTAGTTTTTTCTTGTTGTATAGCATTGGTGAAGATCCCCAATACAATACTGAATACAGAAGCGATAGGAAACTTTGTCTTGCTCGTGACTGAAATGGAAATAGTTCTCATGGTTTCACCACTGCTAAGTTTCTAGTAGAAATCTTTACTTTGATAATAAAAGTTTTCTTCTATTTTTCATGTGCAAGAATTTTTGAGTGCCTGGGAAGGCGTTTGTTTGCTTATCATGAAAGAATAAAGTGGAAAAAAAAATGTTTTCACTTCTGTTATGATTTTAATATCAGATTTATACAATGCTTCTAGAATGAATTCAGTACCTTCCCAATTTGTAACATAAGAATTATCTATTTCTTGAAGGTGTTATAGAACGAAATATTAAAGCCATCTGGACTTGATGTTTTCCCTAAATGTATATTTTTGACTAGCTTTCTAATTTTCTCAATAGAAATAGCATATTTAGGCTTTCTATTACTTCTTGAACTAATTTTGAAAATCACACATTTCATCTAGTTTTTTAGTTATTAGTACAAAACACTATCTTACAAAATTTAATTCCTTCTCTATCTGTAATTACATCTTATCTCCTTTCTCATGCTTTTTCTTATGCTCTCTTTCTTCCTTAAACTTGAAGAAGGTTTTATTGATCAACTCTACTAGCTTTGTTGTTCTTGCTTATTTTATTAATGTCATTTTATCTTTATTAATTCCTTTCTTCAACTTTCTGGAGATTTGATCCTTTTGTTCTTCGTAGTCTCCTGAATATTATGCTTGGTTCATTTGATTTCAATTTTGCTCATTTTCCGATGTATGCATTGAAGTCCATAAATTTTCCTCTGATAACTGCTTTGGCCACATCTCAGAGGTTTTAATATTTAATGCTCTATTGCTTATTTCTAAATAGTTCGTAATTTCCACTTTTTATTTCCTTATTAACAGAAGACTTTTTATAAGTGTTTTTATATTTATGAGAGTGGAGATTTTTTTAATCTCTCCTTCAGTTATTTTCTCATTTGTTCAGGGAATGGAACTTACATATCCCTACTTCTTAGAATTTGCTGAGATTTTCTTTGTAATCTAACATAATATCAATTTGTGTGCGTGATTTATGTGTGTATCAAAATAATGTGTGCTATAAGCTTGTTAATACAAAGTTGTTCATTGTGTCGTTTAAACTCTCTGATTATTTTTGTCTATTTGAAATATTCATTTCTTAGAGAACAGTGAAATCTAACCTTCTGTGATTGCAGGTTTGTCAGTTTCTCTTTGTATTTCTGTTAGTTTTTGCTTTACCTTTTCCAAAGCAACATTGTGAAGGGCACAAAGGTTTATAATTATATCTTCTTGGTGGCTGTTCTTTTCTACATTATGAACTATTCCTCTATGTACTCTAATGTGCCCCCTCTGACTTTATATGACTCATAAATAATATTATAAATTTTAATGCAGTCAGGCCTATACCCTGACTCTCTTTCCATTGATTTACTGATTATTTTGGAGCAAATACCACACTTTTGTCTATGGTGGCTTTGTAAGTTAATTTTTATCGGATAGTTAAAGTATTGATTACTCTGGCATTATTCACTCTTCCACATTTAGGTTTATTTTTCAAAACCACCAACAGAATCCAATTTAAAATGTTAAGTGACATATCAGATTCAGTGGCATACGCCTGTAGTCCTAGCTACTCAGGAGGCTGAGAAAGGAGGACTGCTTGAGCTCTGGAGTTCAAATCCAGCCTGGGCAACATACAAAGATCCTGCCTCTCAACAATCTTTTAATTTTTTTTTCGATTATTGCAAAAGAATTACTTACAAATCAAATTAGGGGCATTTCTCTTTATGTAGTACTTAAGTCTATTTATATGCACCTCACAAAAAAAAAAAAGTGTTTCCTTCCTATATGACTGGCCTACTTCTTAAGTTTGGGGATTTTTTTTTTTTTTTTTTTTGGTATTTTATATTTTGTGTCTTCAATATAAATAGAGTATTGTGTTATTCCCAACACAATACATTGGACATGTTTTATTTACATGTATCTGTTTTATTATTAGACACATTACTGAATTCCTTTACAAAGCATAGGAGTATTTCAGATGACATTCTTTGGATTTTTCATATTATCATAAAATAGTAAGAATTTTGACTTGACCATTTCCATATTTGTTCCCCAATTGTTTTTATTTTGACTGTCATTTTTATTGTATCATTATCTAAGACTTGTTTTGTTACCATAACAAGAATTCCTACTACTTTTTGTTTTATTTTTATTTTAAGTTCTGGGGTACATGTGCAGGAGGTGCAGGTTTGTTACATAGATAAACGTGTGCCATGGTGGTTTGCTGCACCTGTCAAAGTATTAAGCCTGACATGCATTCACTATGTTTCCTGATGCTCTCCCTGCCCCGCCCTCCTGTGACAGGCCCCAGTGTATGTTGTTCCCCTCCCTGTGTTCTCATTCCCCATCAGTGATAGACTGGATAAAGAAAATGTGGTACTTATACACCATGGAATACTATGCAGCCATAAAAAGGAATGAGATCATGTCCTTTGCAGGGACATGCATGAAGCTGGAAGCCATTATCCTCAGCAAACTAATGCAGGAACAGAAAACCAAACACCACATATTCTCACAACTTTTTAGTTTTTAAGTATTTGTAAGCTGTTGTTCTGAGATGAATCATCTTTATCATATAAACCAAGAAGGCTCAACATTGGTACAATCAACATTCGGGGCTGGATAATTCTTTGTTGGGGGAAGGAGAGCTCTTTCCTGAACATTATAGGATATTTAGCAGTACCCTTAACCTCTGCCTACTACATACCAGTAGCACCACCTCCAAGTCATGACAATCAAAAATGTTTCCAGGTACTGCCTCCTGAGAGGCAATGTCCTTGATTGAGGAACACTAATGCAAAGCATTTTCCTTCTCTTCCTATTTTAATCATAGTTTTTGGCAGGACTGATGTTGAATTTTATCTAATATCTTTTTGGCATATAATTACGTATTTCTCCCAGGTACCTACTGATGTAATAAATTTTTTAATTATGTATTTTCTGATGTGGTGCCTTACAATAGAGGAGAAAGGCTTTATTAGTCAAGATTTATTATTTTTAATATGAGGTTAGTGTTCATTTTTTATGACTTGTACTTATATGTTTACATATGAGGTTGACTTGTAGGTTTTGTTTGTTTGCGATGTTTGTTAGGTTTGGGCACAAATATAATGCTTGCTTGGTAATTAGCATGATCACTTTTTATTCCTTAAGACATTTAAATCAATGTCCTATACTACCATCCATTTTAATGTATTTTTACATTATTCTTTTCTTATTCAACTACTATATGGTTAAGATTAGTAACTGGTACCACAATGAGATACCATCTCACGCCAGTCAGAATGGTGATTATTAAAAAGTCAAGAAACAGATGCTGGCTAGGCTGTGGAGAAATAGGAATGCTCTTAAACACTGTTGATGGGAAGGTAAATTAGTTCAACCACTGTGAAAGACAGTGTGGTGATTCCTCAAAGACCTATAACCAGAAATGTCATTTGACCCAGCAATCCCATTACTGGGTCAAAGGAATATAAATCATTCTATTATAAAGATACATGCACATGTACGTTCATTGCAGCACTATTCACAATAGCAAATGCATGGAATCAACCCAAATGCCCATCAGTGATAGACTGGATAAAGAAAATGTGTTACATACACACCATGGAATACTATGCAGCCATAAAAAGGAATGAGATCGTGTCTTTGCAGGGACATGGATGGAGCTGGAAGCCATTATCCTCAGCAAACTAGTGCAGGAACAGAAAACCAAACACCACATGTTCTCACTTATAAGTAGAAGCTGAACAATGAGAATACATGGACACAGGGAGAGGAACAACACACGCTGGGGCCTGTTGGGGGTGGGATGAGGGAAGGGAAAGCATCAGGATAAATAGCTAATGCATGCAGGGCTTAATACCTATGTGATGGGTTGATAGGTGCAGCAAACTACCATGGCACACGTTTACCTGTGTAACAAACCTGCACATCCTGCACATGAATCCCAGAACTTATAATTAAATTAAATTAAATTTTAAAAAATTAGTAATTTGAAATTTCCTAGAAAGTCATTTATTTCAACAAAATTTTCTATGATAATATATCTATATTTTCTACCACTTTTAACTTTCTGGAATACATGTATATTCTCCTTTTTTATTTCTAATGTTTTTACATGTGTTTTCTCACTCTGTTTCACTTAAGTAACTTGTCAGATGTCTTTGACAAATTCTAATTCTTAGACTTGGCAACGTACTGTCTGTTTTCTGATTTACTAAGTTATGTTGTATCTTTATCAATATCTTTCTAGTTTATTTCATTGTTGTCTTTGTAATTATTGTGAGTTAAAAGCTTAATTCATGCATTTTTATTTTACATTCAGTAATGTTGGTATTTAAGGCTATGTGTTTTCTTCTTAACATAGCTTTGAGCATACATCATAAGGTTGATATATGGTATTCTCATTGTAAGTATTTTCTAAATAGTCTCCAAATATAGTTTTGATGTCCCCTTTGATCTAAAAGATAATTCAGAGAGGTCTTAATCATTTTAGAAATTGCTCATTAAAATTTTTAGTTACCCTTCTTTGATTTTATAAAATAAGGGATCTGCCCACTTTTTGATTCTTTGACTATATCCAACCATTTTTATAGCCAATATATACTATTTAGTGAATATTTCATAGGCTTTAATATAGTCTCTCATTTAAAAAAAATCGCAATTTAAGAAACAACTTCATTATTTGAAATCATCTAAATCCTTGGATTCCTTGCCTACTAGATCTGCCAAATACCAGAAGAGATGTCTTAAAGTTTTTCATTACAACTGTGAATCTCTGCACTTCTTCTTGTACTCCTAACAATCTTGCTTGCTACATCTTACTGCAATGCTATCTGGCATATTAGGATCCATGACTAGTTCAGTCTACTAGCCTGTAAGCCCAGCAAAGACATGAATCACATCTGACTTGTTTAACGTTGAGTCCCATCCCCTGGCCCAATATTTACTAAATAATTGTAGGAATCAATGGACAAGTGATAGAGAGTCAGTGCTGAGTATATGCCCTTCAACAAAAATACTTTACTATCATATCTAATATTCTTTACCCTCAATTCTACTTTGTCTGATGCCTAGACAGACAGGCAGACAGACGGACAGACAGACAGATCGATTTTTTTGGAGATAGGATTTCACTCTGTTGTCCAAGCTGGAGTGTAGCAGCATGATCATAGCTCACTGCAGTCTCAACCTCCTGGGCTCAATGGTTCCTCCCACCTCAACCTCCTAAGTAGCTGGGACTACAAGCATGCACCACCATGCCTGGCTAATTTCTTTTCGCTTTTTGTAGAGATGGGATCTCACTATACTGTCCAAGCTGGTTTGGAACTCCCAGGCTCAAGTGATCCTCCCGCCTCGGCTTCCTAAAGTGCAGGGATTACAGGCGTGAGCCACCACGCCTGGTCAATGATGTCCGTATTTGTCCCTATATTTTGCTGGTTTGTTTTACCTGATATATATTATATATCTTGTTGCTGGATTTTGGTGGGTTTTTCTGTTTTTCTTTTTGTTTTGCTTTGCTTTTTTGTGTTTCTTCATCTGCCCCATCCTTAGTTCTATGAAATCTATTTTCTTTGTGATTGTCTTCAATATACAGAGATACAGTTTAGAATTCAAGTCGTAAAAGGTTTCAAGTGTTTCCAATATATTACTTAACCTCTATATTTAATCCTATATTTTTCTAATTTTCAGGTTGGAGAGGCAGTTGAATCTTTTAGTTCTTCTTTTTAACACAATGTAGTTAACACATTTTTATTCTCCTCTTCCAGACCCCATGCTACTATTTCTTTTCCAACTACTCCTCAGATACTTATTAAATAAACTAGGATTTTATAGGTTGATTATTACTAATTTTTACACAATAGGACTTCTCTTTGAAAGTGAATTTTTAACACTTGAATTCAGTTTTTCAAATAAAGTCTCAATTATTTAGACAACATTTTTTAAAAGTATAAGTGAGGTTTGTCCTTCTTCTTCTAGGCAAAGCTGCACCTTTCACCCCCGACACCAGACAGTCCTCTGCTATGGACAGACAGGGCGCTGAGAGACACAGGATTCTCATAGGCAGTTCTGGTTCTCCTATGGGCCAAGCAGCTCCAGTGCCGAAAGGCAGCCCTCTGCAAACGGTTATAGGTGAGGAAGCTGAGAGGAAAACATCTGTTGGAAGCTGGTAGAGGTCAGGCATGTTGGCTCATGCTGTAATCCCAGAACTTTGGGAGGCTGAAATAGGAGGATCGCTTGAGCCCAGGAGTACAAGACCAGCATGGACAGTGTAGAGAAATGCCCCCTCGCAAAAAAAATGTAAAAACATAGCTGGGTGTGGTGTTGCACACCTGTAATTCCAGCTACTCTGGAGGCTGAGGTTGGAGGATCACTTGAGGCCAGGAGTTTGAGACCAGCATGGGCAACATAGCAAGATCCTGTCTCTACAAAACATTTTAAAATGTTTAGCTGGGCGTGGTGGTGAATACCTGTAGTCCCAGCTAATAGAGAGGCTGAGGCAGGAGGATTGATTGAGCCCAAGAGTTCAAGGTCACACCACTGCACTCCAGCCTGGGTGACACAGCGAGACCCTGGAAGAAGATGAAGATGAAGATGAAGATGAAGAGGACGACAACGAAGAAGAAGAAGAAGAAGAAGAAGAAGAAGAAGAAGAAGAAGAAGACGAAGAAGAAGAAGAAGAAGAAGAAGAAGAAGAGGAGGGAGGAGGAGGAGGAGGAGGAGGAGGAGGAGGAGGAGGAGGAAGAAAAATTGGAGGGGTCTGGCTGGACAGGGTACCAGGGATGTCTGCTACACCTGCACACCAGTGCAAGCAGCAGGCGGGGGTAGTGTCCCCAAAGACCCCCCCACTGGGCTAGGCTTGAGCCACAGCTGCACCTGCTGCTGGTGACATGCTCAGCCTGCCCTTCTCACCTGGCCTTCACACGTGGACTTACTCCCATCTTCAGACTTTGCATCAATTGCATCTCAGCCAAGATTTCCATTAATGGGTTATTATATTGTATCACCTGCAAAACAGAGAAAAGGAGGGCTGTTCTAAAATTCTAACGTGAAAAGTGAGCGTGTCAAACTCAGAATGTGCGGACACAGCGACCATGGAGTTTACCACTTTATTAAAATTGTGATTGTGCACATAAAGACTCAACCAGGTCACATATTAATAATTATCACTGACAATCTTTAACATCAGCCGAAGCCCACAAGTGAAGCAATATTACATCTCCCGGTCTCATTTATCTTACTGCTTATGGCCCCTCTGTGGTCAGCACGCTGTGAGCTTCATGGACACTTAATTATGAGCACATCATAAATGTAGCTGACAGGGCAGAGGCTGCCCGGGGATGCTCCTGGCGAGGGGGTCACGGTGGAGAGTAGTTAGTTGATGCACCCTCCCAAACAGGGAGTGGCAGAAACCACTTCTCCACGTTGCCCCCCTACCTTTCCCTGTTGCCTACTGCAGAGAAGCAGTAGGCGGGAATGTGCTCAGTTATTGACAGCTCTCTTACTTTCAGAAGCATCAGCCCAGTTGCCTTAAAACCTAAGACCAGCCCCACAGTCTCTGCTGTCCCGCTTAGCTCTGAGGGTCCCTTGGCTTGCCTCTCTGTGTGTCTTCGCTTGTTTACAGAGCTCTCTAAATGTGGGCTTCACTCATGCACATGAAGAGGGTGGACTTTCTCCCCATACTCCATGGGTCCAGAGAGCCCACTGTCCTCTCCAGCTGTCCCCAGTGTCTTCTGTGCAAACCACTGAGCTCTAACGAGGTGCAAAGGACAGTGAGGACCCCAAAAACATCCCCACTACTCACCTCGATGCAGGAAATACCTTTCCACTACAGCAAAAAAAAAAAAAAAGGGGGGGGGGACTGTGCAATGCGAGTGGTGGGGTGGGGAGGGCTTTTTCGTTCGTTTCTAATTAGACACCGCTCTGATGTGATAGCCAGGGCGTCGCACACTAATAAGGCCACGCGCCTCCCCGAGTGGGCCTGGGAGAGCAGCAGGACTTCCCCCTGTCATGTTTCAAAGCAACTGTCCTCGGAGGGCCGAGGTACGGATTCCTCCACCGCCCCAGCAGGCTCGATGGAGAAGACAAAGCGTATAATAAGGGGCGTGCGATGAAGGGGCTCCGAGGAGAAAGCTGAAAAGTAGCTATCATGTTGGCAGATAAATTCTACACACAATTATTCATTCCTAGCCTCTTGACATGTAGATTAATGAGTTTGATAACCCAGGCTTCTAAGAAGTAGATTCCACTCTGTTCGCAGGCTTTCTCCCCCTCTACCTACAAACAGCACACAGGTCTATGGAGAAAAAAACAAATCGATACATTTGCAGTAACCATCACTGCTTTTTGTGATTGGAGCCCTACGTCAAAAATATGATGCGTCTTCTCCTTCCTGGCCTGGGAGAAGCCAGTCATGGCCAGGCGGACCCTGGAGGGGACTGTGAGCTTCAGATCTTAGACTCCAGTAAGTCCTGGACTCTTTTTAGTGGGCTGGGCATGGAGCATTTCCAACTCCAGCCCCGAGGGAAAGGGGCCACTTATTGACACAGCAGCTGTAACCTGCTATTGTGCCTTAGGTTGAAGTCCCCGCTGGCACAGTTCCAGGTCAGCACCCAGACACCCTCGCCAAGAAAGAGCCACGTGGAGGAAGGAATGACGCAGGAGCAGGACAGTCGCACCTGCACCCACGCCAGGTATTTCACTTAGGACTGGTGAACAGCGCCAAACTCCATCCCAAGCGTAAAGAGTTCAGATCCTCTTGTAAAGAGAAATTGGGTTCACTGTATGCATTTATCAAGATGATTTGGGGTTTATGTTATGATTGCGCCACCCCCAACCCACAGTGATGCAGATTTGGGAGATGTATTTCGACTGTCCATTCCTTTGACTTTCTCGTTAGACCATTTAGCAGCAGCATTTCTAGATCCCAGCCCCATTTTATTTCCTTTTCATCATGTTGGTGTTTATATTCTAAAGATAAAACACATGGGGGAGGTGGAGAGGGTAGAGGGGAAGGCTTTCCACCTGATACCCTGCTAGGAGGCTTTATGGCCACACTCCTCTGCCAGGCAAGCCCTCCGGGAAACAGAGTAGACCTCAAAAACCTAGAGTGGGGCCGGGCACGGTGGCTCATGCGTGTAATCCCGGCACTTGGGAGGCTGAGGCAGGTGGATCACTTGAGGTCAGAAGTTCAAGACCAGCTTGGCTAACATGGTAAAACCCAGTCTCTACTAAAAATACAAAAATTAGCCTGGCATGGTCGCAGGCACCTGTAATCCCAGCTACTCAGGAGGCTGAGACAGGAGAGACACTTAAACCTGGGAGGCATAGGTTTCAAGGAGCCAAGATCGCACCACTGCACTCCAGCCTGGGTGACAAAGACTCTAAAAAAAAACCCTAGAGGGAGAAGAGGGAGTCCTGTCTGGGTGCTGGGTGACTGAATAATTCACCTCCCCCAGTCATCACAGATTCAATGCCTGTGAAATCTTTGTGGCTGCTGGGGATAAGGAGTACGGGGAGATCATTCTGCAAGACACCTTCTTTTATGCTCCAGAAAGAGAAATGAATGGAGTGGAAATTCACCCAGCTCACAAAAGTCCAATGAGGTCTTTGATTAGCAACATGGATCAGTTTAAGCATTTGAATTTCAACATAACTTCCATGCCAACTTCAAAAGAGACAGCCCTGAGCTACACAAAGAGGGAAAAGTCTCTTTCCCCTATACGAGCAGTCTTGAGGAGCCAGGCTTTTCAGAGTCTTGGGGTGAGGATCGCCAGGTTTAGCAAATAAAAATTCAGGATGCCCAGTTACATTTGAATTTCAGATAAACAGAGAATCGTTTTTTAGTATAAATATGTCCCAAATATGCATGGAACTAAAAAGATAATTTACCATATACTAAATACTAAGATAATATACCAAAAAATATTTTAGTATTCGTATGTCCTATGCATATTTGAGACATATTTATACTAAAAAATTATTCAATATCTGAAATTCAAATTTAAGCAGACATCTAGTATTTCATCTGACAGCCCTATTCAGGGCGTCCTTGTGAAACTGCTCAGGGAAGAACCAGGGTGTGACCAAGGAGAAAAGAGCAAAAACAGGCTCAAAATTCAAGGCAGCCACACCCGGGGGCCTCTTCCATCCCTCCATCTGGCCTCTCCAAAAGCATCCTGCTTCCTCCTGAGCCCAAAGCCCAAACCACAGAAAACTCTGACCATTGTTCCTCAGTAGATGAGAAGCCTCCATCTCTGGCTTCCGGGGCTCTGTATACAAGACCCTAAACTGGAGGGTATAGGGCTGGGAGGGCACCGAGGTAGACCTCAAGAAACCAGAGCCCATAGGATTGTCCTTGACAGCTGCCTTCCTGCTCCCCAAATGAAGAACCTCCTACCTCACAAAGGCCCAGTTGGGCTTTTTCTAGAAGACAGCGGAGGTTTGGAGGTCCTACTCTCCCACCTGGCCTGGCAGAAATCCCAGAACAGAACTACAGAATGCAATTGGGGCAGGGAGTGGGGAGAAAAGCCAGCACTGCTTCCTTTTTCAAATCAATTATGGCCAGACTGACTCATCTTCTCTCATAGACCAGAAAGTCCCACATCTTGTTGTTTCTTAATCATATGGAAACCTAAATATAGACGTATCTGCAGAAGGACAAGCTGAGAAAACCAGTATCCTTGTTCTCCCAGGGGAAAGCTCAATTCTCACTCTTTTCTCCTGGGTTTTAGGTTTGGGACTGTGTCCCCAGTAGTGCACAGAGCATGCGCCTGTTGGGGCAATGGCAGCAACTCAGACCTGCTTCTAGGCCTATTGCTATGCCTCAGTCCCCATCACATACCGCTTACTTGCCTCTGGATTTCCATCTTCCATCCCACCATGAGAGCAGTATGATGAGAAGGAAGCCAGGCACCTCGGCTGCATCTCAGCAGAGGGCCTTTGTGAATGGAACCCCCACTGATGTCTGGCATTGAGCAGACACCCAAGGCTGCAGGCTCCAGAGAAGATCTCAGCAGAAGAGTCCCGCTGAGCACCAGGCCAGGCACAGCGGAGTCGAGCAGGGTCCCTGCAGTGCTCTGTGTCCCAGTCCTTCTTCCCTTCACTCATTTCTGGGAAACAGCACAAAGGATGTCTTTATCGGGAAATAGCTTATTAACCTTCCGGAAGAGTCTTGAGACCCCAAGTTTCTGAAAGCTAGGGCCATGAAGAAAATGCAGCCGTGGGACACAGAACAGAGATGCAAATAAGACAGCCGTCCCTATGATCCCAACGAAAGTCAGTTTGTCCAGGAAAAGCATTTTAGAGGAGATCAAAGTCATGTCCGAGTAGCCACGAAAAAGCTTTTGCAAAGCACAGTGGTCAAATTTAGCAATGAGAATCATGAGACCAAGGAAGAGTGGCCAGTAGCCTGGGATTCTTTGGTGCAGCGTGAAAGATGACAAAATCAGGATGTCATTGACAGCCAACCGACAGCCCAGGCCTCATGCAGCAGGCAACCTGGGCAGCAGGACCTGGGCTTCAAGGCTAAAGGAGCTTCTGTCAGCTAACTCTCCTACCGTCTCTATGCCATGCCCAAAACACAATCTAACATCTTCTTGGCATCCCTAGATGAGAGGTGCAAACCTGGCAACTCATAAGCCACAATACAGCCCACAATCTTGTTCGGTTCAAACAGTAGAGGGTAAATATTTGAATTAATTGCCAATATCTTAAAATCAGATTTTGGGCTAGGTACAGCGACTCACGTATGTAATCCCAGTACCCTGGGAGGCTGAGGCAAGCAGATCACTTCAGGTGAGAAGTTCCGGACCAGCCTGGCCAACATGGTGAAACCCTGTCCCTACTAAAATACAAAACTAGTCAGGTGTGGTGGCGCATGCCTGTAGTCCCAGCTACTTGAGAGGCTGAGGCAGGAGAATCACTTGAACCTAGGAGGCGGAGGTTGCAGTGCATGGAGATTGCACCGCTGCACTCCAGCCTGGGCAACAGAGCGATACTGCTTCTCAAAAAAAAAAAAAAAAAAAAGTTAGCCAAGCATGGTGCTGGGTGTCTATAATCTCAGCTACTCAGGAGGCTGAGGCAGGAGAATCACTTGAACCTGGGAGGCACAGGTTGCAGTGAGTGAACTGAGATCGTACCACTGCACTCCAGCCTGGGCAAAAGAGGGAGACTCGGTCTCAAAAAAAAAAAAAAAAAAAAAATGAAAAAATGAAAAAATCAGATTTTGCAGGGAAATCCAGATTTCAGGTTTCCCTTGAAAAATCAAAAGATCTGACAACACTGGTCCTGTGTCTGATTGACAGGAGCCAAGGGACAGCCTCCCATAGATATGGCATGTCCTTGCCAGTTCTATGCAGTCCCCAGCACTCCCTATTGTCTGAAGTCTGCTCCGTGGGTGGATGCACTGTGAAGGCCCTGCCCTTGGCGCCAAAGGACCACAACAGGGACACAAGCACCTCTACCCTCCCCAGAAGCCTTTTCCCACTGGTCCCCTCTCATCTCTCAGAAGAATGATTATTCTAGGCACCTTCCCATAACTTCAGGTGGCTCCACTTCAGGTCCCCAAAGGCCTGTGATCTGCCATCTACCACCGCAATAGAGGCATATATGCATAAGACAAAAACCCCAGTGTCTTGGAAACTGTCTAGAAAAAAATTTAAATAACAGACATTGCAGCAATTTTCGACCAAAAAAAAAAAAAAAGTAACAAAGTCATGCCCAAGGCCCAAGGTTAAATGCAACCCACATGGCAAGAATGATGTGCCCATTTCACAGACTGTGGCATCAGAGATCAAAGTCACATTTCCCCTGACTCTATTCCCTTTAATTTCCAGGATGAATGGCTCACCCGTGGGGGTGGAGGGGCAGGAAGTTTCATCAATGTATTAAGTGTTGAAGGGGGAAAAAAGTTCTGATTGGCTGATTCAGGAATTGGGATTCTGGGCAGAGCTTTACAAAAGGATAATGTATCTTTAAGCCTAGGTGCCCTTCAGGGAATGTATTGGATAAATGTCTTCTGAAAAGCCTGTAAATATTCCATCGCCTCACTGTCATTACTACCATGAAATGAAAATGAAGCATGAAAGAAATATAATTCCATATTCAGATGACAGCATTAGCCTCCATAAGCAAACTGAAATATTTATTAGTAAAATGTTCAGTATCTACGCCTGTAATCTAAAAAAAGGACAAAAATGTTTTATAATAAAAAAGAGATTGAATGCAGAGGTAAAATCTGGTTGGCTGATTTTATTGCTTATTATTAAATCCTGGCAAAACAATTATTTTTTTCTTTTCATTAGTAAGACACCCAAATTAAAACTCTGCCCTCCGGCTGCAAGGTTTACAGTAGTGATTAAAAACAAGGAATTGTGATGCATGGGGCTTTTGACAATGGCATAATCAAATTCATTCATATTGTTCAATCTTTCACTGACAAATATTTTTACAGTGAAATATACCAAACAAAGAATCACATGCAACAACTATCAATACAGAGAAATTAGGAAAACCTTGTTATTATTTAAATAGTGAACTGATACCACATTGCCATAATCTTGAATACAAACATTATACTGTAGTTAATTAGGGTAATTATTGTCTAGATTGTGCTTAATTGTCTTATGCTGAATAGGATGTATGAATGATGCTGTTTGAGCTTTCTCTAATACCTAAGTGCCGCCAAACTATTTCGTTATAATGTAATAAGTTTCGATGGTATTTCCTATAAGTCACAAAATACTTCTGAATACAAGCTAAGAGATAAACATGAACCATAGGCCTTGACCTCTGTTTCACCTTATTGAAAAAGAGGCATAAGAGAGTCATTTAGTATACCAGCGTCACAGAGCATTCCCGCACCCTGAGCACATTCCTTAAAGGAAAGGGGAAAGGAAAAAAAAAAAAAAACCAGAGTCTTTGAAGTGAATGAAAAATTAGAAATTCAAGTGACCACGATCAATTCTGAAACACTGCACAAAATTAATTACAGTTTGGCATCAGAAGCAAGAATGTAGATTTCAGACAGTTGGTGTCATTTATCTCCAGCCGCACAATATACAAAGCGATTAAAAGCCAAATCTGTCCCCACCTCCCAAGTCTAAGGCCTCTCAGAGGCTGTGAAGTACAAATGATTAACTCCAAATTATGCGAGGGACTGGGCAGCCGCTTCAGCTTGAATGGAGTGTGTGGCAAGTCGCAGACGCTGGAGAAGGACAGATTTGCGGCTCTTTATCAAAATCCAGTCTGGCCCACCATTGACGGACTCCAGATAAATTGCCCAGGGATCTGACAGTGGCTGCAGAAAGCTGGCTTGGCAAAATCCAAATCTCTAATTTCTATCTGTTTTTAATTGCTTGCCTTAAATTTGCATTTTTATATAATTGGTTTAAAGGATTTATTCTATTCTATAGGCTACTCTGACCAAATTGCTTTCTATTTCACATAGAGTTGCAGGAACCTGTCTTAGGAGGTGCGGAAATATGTGGTTTTGTAATCACTTTTAATATGTAAGCTCAGTGTCTTGAATACACCTAGGCTAGAGAGATCCCCTGCCCTCTCTGGCCCCTGGGATTAGTCCAAGAAGCTATGAGTGCCCAGGTAGTACTCAGACGCCTTTGGCCTCTTCTCCCCAGAAGAACCTCACAGAGAAACCCAGCCATACTCTCCTTCCTTCATCTGGGGCCCCATTGTCATTAGCCTCCCCTTTAGAAAAGGCAGGACACGCATGTGTTCAAAATACATCTTATTCTGTTGTCAAAACTCACTCAGTATTAAAAAGGCTGACAGATTTTCCCAATACCAAGAAACCACACATGGAGTGTCTCTCACACACACACACACACACACAAGCTGGGTGCCTGCTTCATTTAACCTTGCATTTGTAACCAGTTTATTAACACGAGGATTGCCAAGTGAAAAACTGTCATTTTAAGATTTGCAAATTGAACCTCACCTCACAAACCCTTAGATTCTGAGCAATTGGCTTCAGGTTTCTGGGTGAAACCGGGGCTGCCCTCACCGGCTGTGACTGACTAAGCTGTACCTGACTTAACCCAGGTTCTCTCCCACCTGCCCCTACTCCACTCTTCCACTGGGGATTTCTTAAACACAACTGGAGATATCCCATTGCAGAAGCTTCCCTACCGCCCAGTGCTTCAGCTAAGCAAGTCTGTTTATCCCAGTGGTCTCAGACACAAATGGCTACTGGTCCAGGGAGGTGGCACAGGAGGGAGAAAGACTGAGCTTGAGGAAGGTCCATCTCCCATTTCCCCCCATTTCATGGAAACAGACATTTCTTCATTTCCTGGAGCAAAAAAAAAAACAAAGTAAGCACAATAGAAACAGCAACTAGGCTGGGTGTGGTGCCTCATGCCTGTAATCCCAGTACTTTGGGAGGCCGAAGCAGCTGGATCACTCGAGGTCAGGAGTTCGAGACCAGCCTGGCCAGGATGGTGAAACCCTGTCCCTACTAAAAATACAAAAATTAGCCAGGTGTGGTGGTGGGTACCTATAATCCCAGCTACTAGGGAGGCTGAGGCAGGAGAATTGCTTGAACCCGGGAGGCGGAGATTGCAGTGAGCTGAGATCAAACCACTGCACTCCAATCTGGACAATAGAGCAACACACTGTCTCAGAAAAAAAGAAACAGCAACTGGTCCTCTGCCCAGTGCTAGAGACACTAGGGAGTATTGGGGACTGTGGCTAACTTTAAACACCTGATCCTTCTGAAGGGGGCAGCTGCATTTCTACTCATCTACATGTTACCGTGACAAAAAGAAGGCCCATGGTGCCAGATACTCTGAATTTTCAGTGAAATCTGGGTTCTTTCCAAAAATTTACATGTTGATTCACATTTTAAAAGCAGATAAAAGAACACTCTACTGGGCAAATATAAACTCTTCTGATGGCCACATCCAATCCGGGGACTCCAACTTATGACCACCTTTGGTGGCTGTCATTGTCGAATAGCTGCAAACAGACATCTCAGGATTCCGAAGGGCAGATTACCCCCCTCAACACCTGTGATAGAAGCGAACTATCACAGCGGTCCCCGAGTTCCTCCTTGTCTTATGCTAGCTGCCCCCAGTGGCCTCACCTTGGAGTGACCCCTGGTGCCATAACCTTGAACAACTTCAGGGCTTTGGTCCAGCTCAGGGTCTATCTCCATGGCACTTTCAGTCTCTGGAAGCAGCCTTGACTCACTTTTTTCTTTTTTTTCAATCCTTGGACTTTTAGAGAAGTTACACAAATGCCTAAAAATTGTGAGTCCAGGATGTGCAGGCAAAGGCCGGGCATGGTGGCTCACGCCTATAATCCCAACACTTTGGGAGGATGAAGCGGGTGGATCACTTGAGGTCAGGAGTTCGAGACCAGGCTGGCCAACATGGTGAAACCCTGTCTCTACTAAAAACACAAAAAATTAGCTGGGCATAGTGGCACGTGCCTGTAATCCCAGCTACTCAGGAGGCTGAAGCAGGAGAATCACTTGAACCTGGGAGGTGGAGGGTGCACTGAGCCAAGATCACAGCATTGCACTCCTGCTTGGGCAACAAGAGTAAAACTCTGTCTCAACAAAAAAAAAAAAAAAAAAAAAAAAGATATGCAGGCAAGCTTGCTGGTCCCAGCCCACCCTGCTTTCTGCAGCTCCGGGCTGGGTCATCCCCAGCTGAGTGCAAACATCAACTTCCACCCACACAGTCCCCCAGCTCATGGGGCCTGGGCTGCATTTTTCTCCGGACCGACTTCCCATTGCTGTGAGCAGCTCAGTGGTATCTATTAGAGACAGAAAGGTGTGCTCTGCTACTACATGGCACCCTCAAGCTGCATCCTGCCAATGCCCATCAGTAAGTCTTACAGAGCGAGGAGGAGAGAGAGAAGGCGCCATGCTGGGGCCCCGACCAAATGCTTCCCCAAAGCAACCAATAACTCACCACTGATTACTGGCCAAGGAAACACTCAGCTCCCATACTCTGGCAGCTCCCTGTCTTGGCTCTCCTGACTGCAAACGCCGTGACAGTGACCACTGCATCCCTTTATAGCACCCTGGGCTCACACTGGATTATTTATGCTGAGGAAGTGTGGCCAGGTGGAGGATGCAAAGGATGTAAAATCAGAAGTGCACAGAGGCCGTTGCACCTTGGGTAAGTCATAGGAACTCAGAGCTTCTGTTTAAGCATCTAGAAATAGAGTTTATATCACCTGCCTTACGGGTGCTAGATGAATTTTTTTTCTTTTAGACAAGATTTCACTCTAGAGTGCCATGGTATGATCATAGCTCATTGCAACCTGGACTGAAATAATCCTCCTGCCTCAGCTTCCCCAGTAGCTGGAACCACAGGTGCTCACTACCATAGTCGGCTAATTTATTTTTGTTTCTAGTAGAGACAGTATCTTGCTTTGTTGCCCAGGCTGGTCTCTAACTCCTGGGCTCAAGCAATCCTCCTGTCAGCCTCCCAAAGTGCTAGGATTAAAGATGTGAGCCACCGTGCCAGGCTGATGCTGGAAGAATTAAATTTGCAGTTTATATATGTCAAACCATCATGTAAACACTACGAATGTGTCTCTTTTTTCAGGGTTATGTGGCTGCTCTGTGCACAGCGCACAGTGACTGGTGTCGGCCCTGAGTCTCAAAACTCCCACCCCAGGGCAGCAACATCTTTTGAAATAAAATTGGTGGAATATTGTTTCTAGGAAACTCAGTTCATAATAGTTTCAAGATGCATTTATTCGACCATGTAAAAAACATACGAAAATAAGTGTGCATGGTTCCTACCCTCAAGGAGCTTCCAATCTATTTGCAATGCAGAGATGGTGGTGGAATAAAGTAGGTAGTTGTAGTGAGATCCAGACATCTGAAAAGTTGAGTCCCACAGGGCAAGCCAAAGTCATTACCTGGTTTGTCTTCCCCAGCCCTGAGAAACAGTTTTCTGACTGTTCATACCAGAATCAAAACATACAGAATTTGAATCCCCCTGAAAATAAACACTCACCTTCCTAAAAACAGAGACTTGAGCAAGGAGATTTCTCTTGTTCTCATATCCCAAGGTGTGGGGAAAAAATGCAGGTGGCTTCCCTGCCCTAGGGTGAGTCCCCCACCAGGGGCAGGAAATGAGATGACATTTGAGAAAGGGTCTCATCAGCCATCATTTTTATTCCAGCACTGTCTTCATCAAAAGGATTAAATTCAATAAGCTCAAAGTGTTAAAGAGAAAACAGAAGGGTTGGCTTTGGGCATCTATGAATCAGAAAGCTGCAGGTTTAGCAAATGAGGAAATTATCTTTTGAAAATATCAGAACTTTGAGGAGTTCAGGCAATATTTATCAATAGGATTTTTTCACTCTGAATTCATGATTCAAGCTGCAAGACTCCATCATGTGAAGTTAACAGGATGTCTGTCTTCCTGTTCAGAACACAAAATTGGAGTCACTGATATTCACATTAACACCTTGAAACCTACTACTCCTGAGAGGCCAGGATGCCACAAGTTAACCTGAATAACCAAATCCCCTGAGAGAGCAAAAAACAACCTTCCCCTGCCTCAGAAGAGACCAGCACCCAATTCACCCTCCAGAAATACCATCTGTAGTTTTCAGAATAGGGATGCGACCTTACCGTGAGGAAACAAAGGATCAGAGCGGTAAAGCCACATGCAGAAAGACTCACAGCAAGTTAGCGACCAACCTGAGACCAGGATGCCAATCTAGGGCTCCCTCTCTGCTCCTGCAAAGTAGGGGAACTCCTGTATTGACTCTTCAATATCTCCACATTCACAGGGGCCTGTTGGAGTCCTTGGAGAAGGACAAGGTCAGCCGTCCTCAGGCCTGAGGGCAGAATGCTCGATTGTCATTCCTGAGCTTCCCCCATGAGCTCACGCTACAGATGGGTACACATCAGAACCGCACACCAGAGGCATGCAAAGTCATCCGCTGAGGCCAGCAGGGGTAAACACACAAAAAATGTTCACAGGGCCTTCAGGAAAGCACGGATGAAACAAATCTCGAAAGAATTTTCCAAAGCATAACCATCCAAAGGATGTGGTGTGTACATGGCCATCTCTCAAATTTCAACAAGAAAGGAGATATCATTTAAATTAGAAGGGGGTACCCAAAGAAAATGTTCACAGGGTGTGTTTCATTGACTCTGTACTTGGCAATGGACCTTAGAGAGACTCTGACAATAACAGTGCACATTGCATGGTTTTCATTTCGGATTAGCTATTGGATACCTCACAACCCAAAGCTTAGTCTTCTCAGAGAACCTCCATAGCCAAGAGCAATGCATCATATTGTTAAATGAAAGCCATTATTGTTAGAAAAGGCAATGATCGGGCCGGGCACAGTGCTCACACCTGTAATCCCAGCACTTTGGGAGGCCAAGGCAGGAAGATTGCTTGAGCCCAGGGGTTCCAGGCCAGTCTGGGAAACAAAGTGAGGTCCTATCTCTACAAAAAGAATTAAAACTTAGCCGGGCATGATGGCATGCAACTGTAATCCTACCTGCTTGGGAGGATGGCTTGAGCCCAGGAGTTGGAGGCTGCCGTGAGCTATGATTGAGCCACTGCACTCCAGTCTAGGCAACAGAGCAAGACCCTGTCTCAAAAAAGAAGGAAAGGAAGGCAGGGAGAAAGGCAGGGAGGAAGGCAGGCTGGAGGGAGGGAGGGAGGGAAGGAAGGAAGGAAGGAAAGAAGGAAGGAAGGAAGGAAGGAAGGAAGGAAGGAAGGAAGGAAGGAAGGAAGGAAGGAAGGAAGGAAGGAAAATGATCTAAGGGTCATAGTAGGCCACCACTGATAAGTCAGGGTTGTGAGGCAAGGTGGTACAGTGAAAAGAGGGAAGGCAAAAGTCCCTATTCTGCAACTAACATTAGCCAAGCTTCTCCTTAGATCTCAATCTTTCCAGCCATAAAATGGGGGAGGAAATAATACTCCTTCTGTCATTCTTAGAAGGTTGGTTTATAGGCTCAAAAGAGGGGATGCAATGCACATGCGTAGGGCTTTACTGCTGAGATGCTGGCCCTAGGGACTAGCAAATGTATGGACCTGACCCCCCCATGATGTGAATCTTTTTTTAAGAGTTGGGGTCTCACTGTGTTGCCCAGGCTGGAATGCAGTAGCTGCTCAGAGGCATACTCATGACTCACTGTGGCCTTCAACTGCTGGGCTCAAGCAGTCCTCCCACCTCAGCCTCCCAAGTAGCTGGGACTACAGGAATGCACCACCACATCCAGCTAGTTTATATATATATACATATATATATATATATATATATATATTTTTTTTTTTTTAGAAACGGGGTCATGCTATGTTGCACAGGCTTGTCTGGAACTGCTGGCCTCATGCAATCCTCCCCTCTCAGCCTCCTGAGTAACTGGAACCACAGGCATTCTGCTTAAAACAGTAACGACATGTATAACTGACTTCAATAATAACAACAGCTGATATTATTATTAAAGAGCTCACTCCAAGCCCACATGCTCCAAGCCCACATGTGGAGAGAGAGAATTTCTGCAAGTCAGGGCAAATTAAAGGGTTGGGTCAGAGGCCCGGCTGATGGCTGGAACGGAGGAAGGAGAGAGTTGGTGGATGCTATCTTACTCATTTATCTCTCCTACCCTGGAAGATGAAGGCCCTCATAGAGAAGAGCCAAGATGCCCCAGCTGACTGCCTGCCAGCCAATCCCAGACATGCCAGGGAAGCCAACCTAGATCACCCAGCTGCCCATTAACCTGCCAGCTGAATGCAGAGCAAGCCCAGCAGAAACCAGCCAACGGGCCCAGACAGTAGCAGTGTCCAGCCAAACTCAGAGTGGTAGTTCCTTTAAGCCACTAAGCCTTGAGCTGGTTTGTTATGCAGCAGTAGCTGAGACACCAATCAAACAACCTCCTGGTACAGACGACAAGACCAAGGCCCAGCAACATCTCCTCCTCTTCCCTCTGCAGCCTCAGCCTGTCTGATCCATCCCTCTCTCAGCCTCCAGAGCGACACTTCCAGATGCAAATTTCATCAAGTCTCTGCCCTCCCAGGACCCCTACCTGGCTCCCCAGGGTCCCATGGAATTGCTCAAACTCCTCCTCACCTGGCAGCCCCAGGTCAGCCTTTCGCTCACGCCTTTCCATATGGATTCTCCGGCACTGCCCAGCAGTTTGTCCTGGTGCTGCCCAAAAAGAGCAAAATCCCCCAGAACACCAAGCCCTGTCCCTGCTCTGGGTTGGCAGCACCTCTCCCTGGACCGGAATGCCGGTCCTCCAGCCACACTTGCCCAGATTTACGGTTTCTGAGTCTGTTCCTGAGCATCCAGTGTGCCCTGGAGCTCAGTCCCCTGAGATCTGGGGCTCTTACTCACCTTGGAGAAGTCCACAGAGCTTGGCATGGGCCCTGGATTCCCTGGCCACTGCTAAGTCTCCACCGTGGCTGCTGCAGTCACTGCTGGTGAGGCATGGTCACCCCAGCAAGTGTCCCAGTGGGAGGGTTCAGGTCGTGTGATGAGGTGGAAGGAGCACTGGGTTCAAGACATGCCCCTGCTACTTGCCACCATGTGACCAAGGGGCAGGTGGTCTAATGGCTCAGAGGCTGGTTTCTTCATCGCAAAATGAAGCTGATAATTCCTGTCCCATTCACAGGCACGCTGACTGTGAAAGCCAGAATTCACTGGAGACTCATCTGTGCCAGGCGACCTCTTAGTATGCCATCCACACCTTTCGCTAAACGGCAGGAATGCCCAACCCTTACATGGCGTCTCCACCCAGAGCCATTTCTGCCACTGTGCAACTTGTGCTCTAACATCAATATTGTTCTCTCTTTCTTTCTCTCTCTCTGTCTCTCTGTCTCTCTCTCTCTCCTCCCCTTTCCACCGGGAAAGGCCATCCCAGCATCTTTGGTGGAGAAAGATACCATGTCTCTCTGTATCTTCGATTTTCTTTCAGGGATCTGTAAGAGGCAGCCCCAGAATGGAGATGACTTCTCTTACCCACCAGATTTTGTGGAAGTCCTCACTGCACCGAGCAGGATGTCTGGGGAAACCAGGAGTTCTGTCACATTGGCCCGTTTCACAGATTTCAGAAATCTTTAAAACCACACCTCTGATCATAGGGAATGTGTGCAGTGATCCTAAAAAATGTGAGAAAAAAAAAAAAAGATAGGCTAGAAGCAGTGGCTCACACCTGTAATCCCAGCACTTTGGGAGACCAAGGCAGGAGGATCACTTGAGCCCAAGAGTTTGAGACCAGCCTGGGCAACATGGTGAAAACCCATCTCTACTACAAATACAAAAATGAGCCAGGCATGGTGGTGCATGCCTGTAATTCCAGCCACTCGGGAGGCTGAGGCAGGAGAATCGCTTGAACCTGGGAGGTGAAAGTTGCAGTGAGCCAAGATTGTGCCATTGCACTCCAGCCTCGGGGATGGAACAAGACTCCGTCTGAAAAAAATAATAATAATAAAAATAATTTTTAAAATTACCTGGGTGTGGTGGCATGCACCTATAGTCTTAGCTACCTCTTAGCTACTCAGGAGACTAAGGCACAAGGAATACTTGAGCTCAGGAGCTCAAGGCTGCAGTGAGCTATGATCGCACCACTGCACTCCAGCCTGGGTGACAGAGTGAGACCCTGTCTCTAAAAAATAAAATAATACAAATAAAATTTAAGGCTGGGCACGGTGGCTCACGCCTGTAATCCCAGCACTTTGGGAAGTCAAGGCGGGTGGATCACCTGAGGTGGGGAGTTCGAAACCAGTCTGACCAACATAGAGAAACCCATCTCTACTAAAATAAATAAATAAATACAATAAAAAATTAGCCAGCTGTGGTGATGGGTGCCTATAATTCCAGCTACTCAGGAGGCTGAGGTGGGAGAATTGATTGCTTGAACCTGGGAGGCAAAGGTTGAGGTGAGCCGAGATCGTGCCATTGCACTCCAGCACGGGCGACAAGAGTGAAACTCCATCTCAAAAAAGAAAAAGGAAAAATAAAATTTAAAAGATGACCTGCTCTAGGCACAGCCTGCCAACCTGAGTGGCTCAGATGACAACCCTCCCTAGGAAGTGGAGGTTGAAAGCAGAGGCCCCCAGACCCCGCCTGCATGTCCTATGTAGTCTTTACACCCAAGCTTCACTTCCTCACCTTCGACCACATGCTTGGTGAAACGGGAAATAAGAGAGCTGCTTTATAAAAATAAAAATGAAAATACAATTGTCTGACCAATAAAAAGCATTCCTGTATGTAATCCCAGTAATAGATTTTTTAATCCTCGGCTGACACACTGTTATGTGTTCACAGTTATTATCTGTCCACTTCCAAACCTTAAGAGGTTAGATTGTTTAAAGATTTGTTAGCTATGAACTGCTTAAAGAAGGCGAAATATAAACTCCTAGCTAATTGAAAAATAGCATTTTATCAGATTCTCCTCTGATATTATATTGTAATGGTTGTACTTAGAGCACTCTCAATACTTCAATAAGTGGGGAAATTAAAAAAATAACATCTTCAGGGCTTTGCAGAAAATGTGGCTGTTACCAATTTATACTGCTTTTTTAACCGTTATTTTCTTATATTTCCCACAATGCCTTGGATCAGAAGCAAACAGAAACTGAGTGATTACCCCAAAGTGTGCTAGATGAACTGGAAAAAGTCTATTCAAACAAAGCTCATTAGTTCTGATACCTCCAGGGCTATGACAAATTAAGCGGCTGGTGAGTGCGCTTGCACACAAAAGAATGGTGCCGAAAACTAGGGCTGAGCTAGGCGCTGTGTCAATAAATTCCCCTGAAAAAGGTAAAAATTACAATTGGAGCTAAAATGGAATCCCTTTAAGGAGCATGTACAAAATAGATCATCCCTTCTTTCTTAAGTACGTTTGTGAACCCGCCCGTGATGAATTATTGCAGCCCGGGAAGTGGCCACTCAAGAGGGGCTCCTTGGCCAGGTGCACATCAGAGGCGCGGGCTGTTCCAGGCTTCCACCTCACTCCTCTGCAAAGACTTGGCCCTGCTGGGAGGAAAGTGTTTTAGAGCCCAACAAGCAGAGGGTACACACTCAAAGGCGAAAGTCCCGCTCTGCAGTTTTGCCTACTGGGCTCCAGGTGAGGGGCTGCGCTATTCCCAAAGCCAGGTGGGCAGCCTCCCAGCTTTGAAGGGCTCCGTGACCTTGAGATCACCTTGTTTTCCCAGCCAAAGGAGGACCGTGCATTGTAACCATGGGATCTCTTTTTCCTGATTTGGGAATCAGTGTCTATGAGGGTTCATGGAAAATTATTCAAAGTAGTTGTAACAAATCTGGCACCTAGAAGCTTTAATAAATACTAAAGCATTGGATAATGTTTTTTTAATAATTAATAAATATTATTACTAGACATTGGAGACTAGGAAAGGTAAGAGGGTGGGGAGGTGGAAGGGGGTGAGGGATGAGAAATTACCTACTAGATACAAACGTTCACAATTCGGGTGATGGTTACACTGACAGCCCAGACTTCACCACTAGGCAATATATCCATGCAGTATGCAACATAACCGCACCTGCACCCTCTAAATCTAAGTCTTTTTTTTTTTTTTGAAATGGAGTCTCACTCTATCACCCAGGCTGGAGTCCAGTGGCACGATCTCGGCTCACTGCAAGCTCTGCCTCCTGGGTTCACACCATTCTCCTGCCTCAGCCTCCCGAGTAGCTGGGACTACAGGAGCCAGCTACCACGCCCGGCTAACTTTTTGTATTTTTAGTAGAGACGGGGTTTCACCGTGTTGGCCGGGATAGTCTCGATCTCCTGACCTTGTGATCTGTCCACCTCGGCCTCCCAAAGTGCTGGGATTACAAGCGTGAGCCACCGCGCCCAACCTCTAAATCTATTTTTTAACATTTTAAATGTTGAATGAATGAGTGAGGCTTTAGGGTAAGATCACAAGATGAGGGAAGGAGGGTATCAGGACTGGATGCAGATTCTACAGATGGTTCTTGCGTCCTCTGGAATATGTGCTGGCCACACATGCCCACCAGACGAAGGCATTTGTGGGTGCCTCACAATGCTTTGTGATCTCAATGGCAGAATTTCTGTGCCTCAGAGAATCTTGACTTAACAATGATTCCCTGACTGTCCAGGTGGGGAAAATCCTCCAAGAGCACGCAGTTCCCAGATGAACAAGGGCCACATTGAACCCACAGAATTTTCGCCCCATACAGTGTTGTTTTTCCTTTTTATTGGAAATATTTGCCACTTAGAAATCAGAGATTTCCCACAAATGTTCAAATTCCCCAGCTCCTTTGGGAACTTGAAAGATGTGGCCAAAATGGACCCATTTTGCCATACAGCAGAAATCTCCAGGCGGCATTGCAGATGTCTCATTTAACAAACACACACACTCCAGTTTGCAGGGGGGCCACTCCCAGCCCACAACACCCAGGTATTCTAACATCCTGTCCCCTGAAGGCATCTGAGTTCACAGCCTCTGATCTGGTCAATCATCAGTCTACTAGACATGGAGAAAGTAAGACCCAGAAAGCAGGGGTAGCTTGCAGGGGCTACAGTGGGAGCACAGCTTCAAGACTAGACTCCAAGTCTTGGCATCCCCACCGCCATGTTCACTGAAGCTCTCCACCATCCTTGCCCCAGGGGAGTGAATTCCTCTCTCGTTTGTGTCTACTTCTCTGTCATGTTCATATTTCTCTCAATTCCCTTATCTGGCCATTCACCCATCCAGGTGAGGCACCAGACTTTGGGCTAGACGCTGTCATGTAATCATCTGCTTAGAGTCCGCCTCCACCACTGTCTGTGAACAATTTGAGGATGGGAGGGCTGTGGTAACTATCTCTATCTGCAGTGCCTAGCGCACAGTAGGTCTATCCAAACCCTGCTTCCTTTTCGTCAAGCAATCTCATGGCATCCTTCAGACTCCACATTCCGAATCTTGATGGACATATGTAATAACTAAGCCCAAGACCACCATGACCACCAGTCTCTTCTTCAACACGTGACCAATCAGCCATCTCAGACCACACACTTCTGACACAGGCTTCCATATTCTGGCCTTCCTTAGGTTCACTGAGGTCACTGAGAACACCTGGCGGCCCCAGAAGCTTCATTCCCTCCAGGTAAGTAGGGAAAGGACCTTCTTTGTGGACACTTCTGCTTTATGTTTATTTTTTTATTATTTTATTTTATTTTTTGAGACGGAGTCTCACTCTGTCGCCAGGCTGGAGTGCAGTGGCACCATCTCGGCTCACTGCAACCTCCGACTCCCTGGTTCATGCATTTCTCCTGCCTCAGCCTCCTGAGTGGCTGGGATTACAGGCAAGCACCACCACGCCCAGTTAATTTTCGTATTTTTAGTAGAGACAGGGTTTCACCATGTTGGCCAGGATGGTCTCGATCTCCTGACCTCATGATCTGCCTCCCTCAGCCTCCCAAAGTGCTGGGATTACAGGCGTGAGCCACCACTTTATGTTTATTTTTATTTACATTTCCAGAATCGATGACATGGAGGGACAATTCTTCCCACGTTGATGCATGCTGTCGCGTAAACACGAACTGACTGTTGTTTTTACAATCCCGCCTCAGGGAGTCAGGGCTGTTGCCTGGCGACGTGTGATCCCAGGGTTCAAGGACCACAGGGGAGGCCAGGGGCAAGGGCTGCAGAGCCCATGAAGGAAAACAGCAGGTCCGGACCTCTGTGCTCCCCCAAAGCCCGACCACCTTTCACTGCGCCTATAGCTCCAGGCATGGCATCCACTGCTGTAGAGAAGTCACAAACGAGCACAAAGGCATCAAACTTTTTACTTTTGTCTTTCTTCCTTTTTTTTTTCCCCCAGAGTCTCACTCTCTTGCCCAGACTGGAGTGCAGTGGTGCAATCATGGCTTACTACAGCCTCAGCATCCCAGGTTCAAGTGAACCTCCCGCCTCAGCCTGTGGGACTACAGGCACACGCCACCACACTCAGCTAGTTTTTTTATTTTTTGTAGAGATGAGATCTCACTATGTTGCCCGGGGTTGGCCTCAAACTCCTGGCCTCAAAAAATCCTCCCACCTCGGCCTCTCGAAATGCTAGGATTACAGGTGTGAGCCACCACACCCAGCCATCTTTCAAAAGGTGGGAAAACATGAGGAGTCACATACAACCCAGGTGCTCCCATCACCCAATCAATACTGACTGATCAAAGGGAAGAACAGCACAAAGTGTGAGGCTGGTAGGGCTGTCTGAGGACACCTGGGTCCCACCCCGCAACTTAGCAGGATCTAACATTGTATTAGTCTGTTTTCATGCTGCTGATAACGACATACCCAAGACTGGGTAATTTATAAAGAAAAGGAGGTTTTATGGACTCACAGTTCTACGTGGCTGGGGAGGCCTCACAATCAGGGCAGAAGGCAAAAGACACGTCTTACATGGTGGCAGGCAAGAGAGAGCTTGTGCAGGGAAATTCCCCTTTGTAAAGCCTTCAGATCTCGTGAGCCTTATCCACTATCATGAGAACAGTATAAGGGAAACCACCTCCATGATTCAATTATCTCCCACTGGGTCCCTCCCACAACACTTGGAAATTATGGGAGCTAAAATTCAAGTTGAGATTTGGATGGGGACATAGCCAGACCATATCTAACATCCTGCCGGACTCCCTGCACCACTAGGCTGGGAGGGACAGGACAGGTTTGAACATGTGGAGAACAGGTAGGTCTCAATCAGTCCCTCACAGTTACCTGAGGCTCCAGACCAATCCAGGAAAACCATCAACCTTTCCCCTACACCTGGGAAGAAGGTGTAATTGGCTGGGAGAGGAAGCACACGGAGCTGGGGTGCCAGGCTTCAGGATGCAGGCCGGGTTTATCTTGTACATTTATTGCAGCACTATTTATAATAGCAAAGGCTTGGAACCAACCCAAATGTCCATCAGTGACAGACTGGATAAAGAAAATGTGGCACATAATCCCAGCACTTTGGGAGGCCGAGACGGGCGGATCACGAGGTCAGGAGATCGAGACCATCCTGGCTAACACGGTGAAACCCCGTCTCTACTAAAAAAATACAAAAAACTAGCCGGGCGAGGTGGCGGGCGCCTGTAGTCCCAGCTACTCGGGAGGCTGAGGCGGGAGAATGGCGTAAACCTGGGAGGCGGAGCTTGCAGTGAGCTGAGATCTGGCCACTGCACTCCAGCCTGGGCGACAGAGCGAGACTCCGTCTCAAAAAAAAAAAAAAAAAAAAAAAAAAAAAAAAAAATGTGGCACATACCCACCATGGAATACTATGCAGCCAAAAAAAAGGACGAGTTCATGTCCTTTGCAGGGATATGCATGAAGCTGGAAACTATAATTCTCAGCAAACTAACACAGGAACAGAAAACCAAACACTGTATGTTCTCACTCATAAGTGGGAGTTGAACAATGAGAACACATGGACCCAGGGACAGAAACAACACTGGGGCCTGTGGGGGGTCGGGGGCAAGGGGAGGGAGAGCATTAGGACAAATACCTAATGCATGCGGGTCTTAAAACCTAGATGACGGGTTGATGGGTGCTGCAAACCACCATGGCACATGTATACCTATGTAACCTGCACATTCTGCACATATATCTGATAACTTGAAGTAAAATTAAAAAAAAAAAAAAAAAGATGAGGGCCAGGCAGGCGCAGACATGTCATGGACGTGGGAAGTCACTAGACAGCAGCACTGAGGGACCCCTGGCTGGCCCCAGTGCCTGTGCACAAGCCACGCCCTCGATCCCGGGGAGAAGGGGGGGGGAATCCCCACCTCAGCTGAGGAACCTCCAATTAACTGCGTTTCCCCAGAATGGATTAGATTGAGGCTCTACCACTGAGCACACAGGAGTTTGAAACAGAGACTCATCTGGTTTACAGAAGCATAAAGAAAGTGGCAGTATTTCCGCACCTGGTACCTCTGACTGTGTCCCCACCACACAGTATGCTGGAAAGCAGCTTCCCCAGGAGGATCCTCCCTACCCCGCTCAACCCTGGGGATGTTTAGAGGAGGAAGGAGACCAGGTCCAACTGCTGCCTAAAAATTCCTGGGCATGCAGAGGTCAGTGTAGGAGGAAGACGGCATCCTGAGGGCAGGGCGGCAGTGGGGCAACTGAAAGACTGTTTTCTGGTTTGTCCACCAGCAGAGAGTAGGAAGATCCTAGTGGCAGAGGCCTGCTGGCACCAATGCCCTAGCAGGGGCTCTCTGAAGCCTAGCCCACCCTCAGTCAGGGTCACAAGAATGGCTGTGATGGGACTGAAGAATTCATGATGGCTCCAGGCCAGAGACATCCAGGAGCCAAGCTCCCCAGGGCTACACCAGGCCTAGGCCAGGTAAGCAGATGAGTAGACTCGGGTCAGCAGGCACACAGCAAAACGGGGGTCCCTCTCCTCTATTGCACAGTGCTTCCTCCTCTCCTCCCCCAATGCCCCTCAAGCCCTTGCCATCTCCTTCTCATTGGATCTGGGGTCCTTCTCCCCTGCTTCCCCCTTACTCCTTCTCCTGACCATCCCTTCTCATGCCTCCTAAATGTAGAATTTCCTGAGGTTCTGAGCTCACCTGCCCTTTCTCTCTTGTCTCTTCCCAGTGACCTTGTGCTCACACTTCCAGGGATGTGACCTCTACGTGTCCAGCTCCCACCCCAGCCCCTGTCCCAGGCTCAGTCTCCCACTCAGGGGCCCGCTCACACTCGGATGAAGTCTCAGTGTCTCCAATCTATTCCCACAAACAATCCCTCTCTGCCACGGTCCCCCCACTGCCCCACCAAGGTGCGGCCAGGAGGGAAGGCACCTGCGTTGGGGTTTGGGAAGTGCGTTGTGGTTGGTGTGTTGGGGAGTAGGCCTTCTCCACACATCCTGCTGTGGTGTTTTCACAACCTTTTGCTAATGTTTCATATATATATATATATATATATTTTTTTTTTTTTTTTTGATGGAGTCTTGCTCTGTCGCCCAGGCTGGAGTGCAGTGGCGCGATCTTGGCTCCCTGCAACCTCCACCTCCCGGGTTCAAGTGATTCTCATTCCTCAGCCTCCAGAGTAACTGTGATTACAGGCACCCGCCACCAGGCCCAGCTAATTTTTTGTATTTTTAGTAGAGACGGGGTTTTACCATGTTGGCCAGGTTAGTTTCGAACTCCTGATCTCAGGTGATCCACCCACCTCGGCCTCCCAAAGTGCAGGGATTACAGGCTTGAGCCACCGCGCCTGGCTTTTCTTCAGTATATTATCACCATGCCAACATGGCACCCTTGAAAACGGGCCCTACCATTGCAAACAGGGGTCTCTGTTGGAGGATGTGCTCAGGGGAACGCCACTCCCTCCCGGTGTGCCTCTCTGTCACCTGCCACATCCTACTCATCCTTCTTGCATCTGCTTTAGTCCCCTCCTTCAGAGGAGCCTGCCCTGACCACTGAGACCAGGTCAGTCTCTCTGCTATGTGCTCTCTTTCTTCAAAATATTTATCATAATTCAATTAATGATCTGTGCGAAGATTAATCTAATGTGTTCCTGCTCTCCTGCTGAATTGCAGGTTTCATAGCACAAGCGAAGGATGCTCTCTTACCAGCATGGTGCTTGTACACAGTAGGCACTCAACAAATGCTTGAAATGAGAGGGCGCATTTCTTCATTTTTAATAGATGCTTGTGGGAACTAGCTGCATGCGATTGGAATTTTTATTATACATCTTTGTGATAAATTTGTACCCAAATCACCTATTCAGTAATCTAACAGGCTAAACATATAGTCCCTACAGCTTCTAGAAAGACGCCTGTGCCCCTCACCAAGGAACACAGTTAAGCCGTCCCCCTGCTCAACCCCCACCCCCAAAGAAGAGCCCACCAAGGGCCAAGCTTCCTAATCCTCTTTAGCTCTTGTACCCATAACCCCAGCACTTGGAGAGGTGGAGGAGGGAGGATGGCTTGGGCCCAGGAGTTCAAGACCAACCTGGGCAATATAGCAAGACCCCACCTCTATGAAGAAAATTTTTTTAAAAAATTAGCTGGGTACAGTGGAGCACATCTGTAGTCCCAGCTACTCAGGTGGCTGAGGTGGGAGAACCGTGTGAGCCCAAGAGTTGAAGGCTGCAGTGAGCTATGATCACATCACTGCACTCCAGCCTGGGTGACACAGTAAGATAATGTTGAAAGGTAGAGCGAGAGCAAGAGAGAGAGAGAGAAGGGAGGAAGGGAGGAAGGAAGGACAAACACTAGTAAATAGAGAGAGAGAGAAGACAGGAAGGAAGGAAGGAAGGAAGGAAGGAAGGAAGGAAGGA
>NC_045454.1:25006957-25025077 GCF_002776525.5 Piliocolobus tephrosceles | reverse complement strand
GGAAGGAAGGAAGGAAGGAAGGAAGGAAGGAAGGAAGGAAGGAAGGACGGACAAACACTAGTAAATAGCCCAGAACTGTTGCCCCTGAGCTTCAAGATACCTGAGCACTCCAGAAATATAGCAAATCCGCTCTAGTGCCCACCACTGACAAAATGCAGAGAACGACCGACCTGGCCCCAGAAAGCCCCACACGGCCGGCACTGAGTGCTTTCTAATAAGCCTGTCCTTCTGATCAGCTCCTTCCCTGCATATCCACCTGTCGACATGACAGTATCTTGGAAATGTGGAGAGTTTTTTCATGGCACAAGTAATAGATGCTTATTCTTGAGAAATGGGTACATATGGATAAGCAAAATGAACCCACCCACAATTTCACCTTCCACCTAAAACACCATGGCTCTTGGCATTTTGGTGGAATCCCTTCACACTTTCCTATTTGTAGCCTTCTCAATAAGTTGGCTCCTTCTCAATAAGCTCTACATTTTGGGACGCAGGGGGTTCATCTCTTCTCTAGCTGCACTCATGCCCTCGGCACCTGCCCGATCCCCTTGCTTCAGCTTTTAGCTCCCTGTTGCAGTTCCCAGGTGTACACCTCAGCCCAGCCTCCCTCACTAATTCCAGGCTCTAAGCTCCCAGTCATCACCACCTGAATGCCTACTCCCCGTCTCAAACTCAGCATGTCCAAAAACATCCCTCCAAAGCTGCATAAAATTAAAAGTCCAGGATAAACAAAACAGCAAAATTTTAAATCAAGACAAGACCCAGTCCTGCACTGGCACGTCACTCTCTTCACTTTAATCCCCACCCTTTTGGATTCTGTCTTTATTTAGAATGTTGATATTTTGTTCATCAAGAGTTTTTGCATTAATTTTCACTTTTTAAAATATTGCATTAAAATATTATTCAGCTTGATGGCTGAGTTTTTTGGCATGCCTTTAAATGGTGCACCTGAAGTGAGTGTCTCGCTCCTCAACTTCTAATCCCAAACTTGCCCCCTCTTCTTGGCCACCGCTGTGCAACCAGCAGCCCAGGCACACACCTAGTGTCTCTGGCATCTCAAGCCACTTCTAGACTTACAGGAAACGCCTCATCTCTGAGTATGGAGCCGATGTCCTGAGAAGCTGCCAAAAGTGATACCCAGAAGATGGAATGCAAAAATATGGGGAAGGTACTCCCCACAGAGTGAACTTTGACCAGGAGGAAAGGAGAAAAGGGAAGGAGCCAGGCACACTAATTCCTCTTCCCTGTCACCCACCGACTACTTAGAGACAGAGTTTCTGCACACACCCCATCTGGAGAAGATGGTGACGCCAAGCAGAGACACCTGCTAAGCCACCTGCTGTGTCTCTCCCCAGCCAGCATGGGGCAGGACCATACACATTTCTTCTCGTCCCTCTAAATACACATTTCTTCTCATCCCTCCATGCTACATGCCTCCTCTCTCTTTCCCCCTTCTCTCTCTCTCTTTCCCCACCCCCCGCCCCCGCTCCCCCTCCGCCTGCAGTTTGCACCTCCCAAATGAAGCATCAGCCCTTTAATCCTTGCCTCAAGCTCTGTTTTCCAGAGAGCCTGAGCTATGGCAGGTCTACTTCTGGATTTTTTTGTTTTGTCATCTTGATCTATTTTGTGGCTTTAAAATGCATTTTCATTTTCAGATCTAATACAAATTCTTCATTGCTCTTCCCCCACCCCCTCAAATTCCCTTGCCTATTATTACTCATTTAATCATCCAAATGAACTTTCCCACAGTTAAATTCTGGGGAAAAGAAATCGCTTTCTATTTTTCAAGTCGTCTTCGCATTTATTATCTTTTTTCCATGCAACACAAATACTTCTTAATAGCTTGGATGTTAGATCGGCCCTGGGCCCTATGTGACCCCAAGGGAATTGTAATCTAGCTGGGGAATTAAAGAGAATAGTAAGTAACCTTGATTTAAGCCCTCAGGGTAGGTGTCCCTATTTCCAGTTGGTATAGAACTGCACAGCTGGGAGAGGCTGAGTTGAGGTTAGAGTCCTGGTCTCTGTGATCCCCAAAGCCCATCTTCTGTCCATTCACCAGCCTGGAACATGGAAGACCACAGAGATCACGAGCACTGGAAGAATTCAGATGAAGGAGAACTCATGGGTGGTGGGGGCAAGGTAGGGGTGACATGACAGAGAAGTCTTCAGGAAGCTTTTTTTTTTCCTTTGAGATGGAGTCTCACTCTGTTGCCCAGACTGGAGTGCAGTGGCATAATCTTGGCTCACTGCAACCTCTGCCTCCCAGGTTCAACTAATTCTCCTCCCTCAGTCTCCTGAGTAGCTGGGATTACAAGCTTGCACCACCACGCCCGGTAATTTTTTGTATTTTTAGTAGAGACGGGGTTTCACCATGTTGGCCAGGCTGGTCTCAAACTCCTGATCTCGGGTGAACCACTTGACTTGGCCTCCCGAAGTGCTGGGATTATAGGCGTGAACCACCATGCCCAGTCAATCTTCAGGAAGCTTTAAGCTTCTAGCTAGGATTTAAGGAAATGAGGAAACAGAACATTACTCCAAGGAGAGAGAACAATACCTGTGAAAGATCCCATAAGCAATTGGAATTGGAGTCCAGGAAGAACCCTAAAGCAGCCAGACCCCACAGGGCTGGGAGAGCACACAGCAGTGGGCTGGGGTCACCTGGGGCTTCCTCGTGCCTGTGCAACGCTCACTGGTGTACCTGAGAACTTTCCTCTCGACAGCGTAAGAAGCCCCAGCCTGTCCCACACACTTAGCTTGGCAGCCTGTGTTTCCTGGCCAAAGGCATCCAAGGAGATAACCCAAGGCCAGGACAGTGATGCCCCACCCTTGTTTCATAAGATTTTAAAAATTGTCTTCAAATATTCGATTGTTTTTTAAATTCTCAAAAGAAAATTTGGCTTGGAAGTAATGGTAGTGGTCTCTGTGCTTAAAGATTCTTCAGCCAAAGTCAGGCACAGTGGCTCAGCACTTTGGGAGGCCAAGCAGGAGGATCACTTGAGGCCAGGATTTCAAGACAAGCCTGGGTGACATAGCAAGACCCCAACTTTTTTTTTAATTAGCTGGGTGTGGTGGCACAGGCTTGTAGTCTCAGCTACTTGGGAGGCTAAGGCGAGAGGATCACTTGAGCCCAGGAGGTCAAGGCTGCAGTGAGCTGACTACACCGCTGTACCCCAGCCTGAGTGACAGAGTGAGACCCCATCTTAAATAAATAAATAAAACTAAAAATTCTTCAGGCAAAATCAACTCATGCAACTGTAAGGTGTCATCTGCCTACTATGTATAAGACGTAAGGTAGGAGTCCCATCTTTGAGAAACTGAAGCTCTCCCGCCTTCTATGAGCAGGGACATTCTCTCTCACTCAGGACTACAGCCTGAGCAATTATCTTAGTACCTGGAACAAAATGGCTGCTTTGTTGAATGAATGAGCGAGCGAATGAATGGATGATGAATGAATACAAAGTATGAAGCAGACTCTGAGCCTGTGATGCTGTATGAACAAAGTGCTCTGGCAATGCTGGAAAGGGAGCAGCCACATAGAGCAGGTGACATGGAATGGGTCATCCATATTGAGGAGGAGGAGGGAGATCCACTGTTGAGACAGCAGCCTCTTCACCTAATTCCTGCTCGGCTCCTGGGGGCCCAGAATTGCCCACCTCATCCCAGCAGCAGGGTGAGGGCAGAAGCAGCCACTCCTCATTTCTTAGCATCTGCAGAGACTGTGCTCCATCAGCATTTGAGGTAGGTACGTGTGTCTCAGTGGACACTCACAAGACAAATGCCACCTCGGGGGGATGTGTATCTGGAGGCAAAGGGACAAGTTCCTGGGCTCTCAAAACAGGGCTTTTCAGACAACTGGCAGACACTGATCTAGATATTTCAGGCAGGTGGGAAGTGCCTTTGCAAAGGTATGGAGCTGATGCCCGGAGGGTGCTTTGAGCTTGCAAAGTGGTCTGATGTTGCCGGAGCCACTGATCACACGATGTGGGGGTGAGGAGGCAGCAAAGGAGGAAGGGATGAATGGAAGAATGGATGACCCTAAGTGTCAGCCTGAGGAGTTCTCTGAAGACATTCTGAGTGTCTCTATGTCCTTTGAGCCCCACAATCTCCCCAAGAACAAGGCTGAGAGAGAGAGATATCCGATCAACACATATAGAGCAGCCTGGGCATTGCTCTAGGTGCTACGACCACCACAATGGAAAAGACAGGCAAGGTCCCTGCCTTCGTGGAGCTGATGTTCTAATTGGGAGGTCCAAGCTTCCTAGCAGTAAGAGCTATGGAGAATATGACAGTGTGGTGTGACAGAGTGACACTGAGCCGTGGAAGCCATGTGATGGGAGAGCCGAGACCCGGTATGAAGTGCAGTGCAAGCAGTGGGGACAGCATGCACTAAGGTCCAAACAGAGGAGTCAAAAGAATGTCAGTGGACAGAGTTCTTGAGCATCAGGGAAAATGACATGAGGACAGAGGTCAGGCTGGCCCAAAACATAAAGGGCTTTGGAGGCTGTGATGACAGGTTAAGGGCTTATTCTTCTTTTTTCTTTTTTTTTTTTTTTTTTACTTTAAGTTCTGTGATACATGTGCAGAATGTGCAGGTTTATTACATAGGTATACATGTGCCATGGTGGTTTGCTGCACCTATCAACCCATCATCTAGGTTTTAAACCCCACATGCATTAGGTATTTGTCCTAATCTCCCTCCCCATGCCCCCCATCCCCCGACAGGCCCCAGTATGTGTTGTTCCCCTCCCTATGTCCATGTGTTCTCATTGTTCAGCTCCCACTTATGAGTGAGAACATGCGGTGTTTGGTTTTCTGTTCCTGTGTTAGTTTGCTGAGGATGATGGCTTCCAACTTCATCCACGTCCCCACAAAGAACATTATCTCATTATTTTTTATGTCTGCGTAGTATTCCATGGTGTATATTACCACATTTTCTTTATCCAGTCTACCATTGATGGGCATTTGAGTTGATTCTATGTCTTTGCTAGTGTATACAGCACTGCAATTAACATATGTGTGCATGTGTCTTTATAGTAGAATGATTTACATTTCTTTGGGTATATACCCAGTAATGGGATTGCTGGGTCAAATGGCATTTCTGGTTCTAGATCCTTGAGGAATCGCCACACTGTCTTCTACAATGGCTAAACTAATTTACATTCCACCAACAGTGTAAAAGCATTCCTATTTCTCCACAGTTTCACCAGCATCTGTTGTTTCCCAACTTTTTAATAAATGTCATTCTGACCGGCATGAGATGGTATCTCATTGTGGTTTTGATTTGCATTTCTCTAATGATCAGTGATTATGAGCTTTTTTTATATGCTTGCTGGCCACATAAATGTCTTCTACCTGATGTGAAACTATACTACAAGGCTACGGTAACCAAAACAGCATGGTACTAATACCAAAACAGACATACAGACCAATGGAATAGAACAGAAAGGTCAGAAATAACACCGCAGATCTACAACCATCTGATCTTCGACAAACTGAACAAAAACAAGCAGTGGGGAAAGGATTCTGTATTTAATAAATGCTGCTGGGAAAACTGGCTAGCCACATGCAGAAAACTGAAACTGGACTCCTTCCTTACACCTTATACAAAAATTAACTCAAGATGGATTAAAAACTTAAATGTAAAACCCAAAGCCATAAAAATTCTAAAAGAAAACCTAGGCAATACCACTCAGGACATAGGCATGGGCAAAGACTTCATGAGGAAAACACCAAAAGCAATAGCAACAAAAGCCAAAATTGACAAATGGGATCTAATTAAGCTAAATTGCTTATGCAGAGCCAAAGTAAGTAGCATCAGAGTGAACAGGCAACCTACAGAATGGGAGAAAATTTTTGCAATCTACCCATCTGACAAAGGTCTAATACCAAGAATCTACAAGTAACTTAAACAAATTTACAAGAGAAAAAACAATCCCATCAAAAAGTGGGCAAAGAATATGATTAGGGCCTTATTCTAATGCAATGGAAAGCTGCCATGGAAGGATTTTAGGCAGGGTAGTGGCCGGACTAGATTTCTGTTTAAAAGATCACTCTGGGTGCTTTGGTGCAAACATTCTGCAGTGGAATCAGGGAAATGCACAAGGAGGCTGATGGAGCAGCTCAGGTGAGAGATTGGAGCAGTTCAGTTGAGAGATTATAGCAGCTTGGACAAGGGGGCAGTGGAAGTGGAGACATCGACTGAATTAGCATCTGTTTTGGAGGCAGAGCCAACACAATTACAGGTTCGGAAGTTAAGGGAAGGAAAGAAAACAAAGAATGACTCCTGGTTCAACCAGTACCTTCTGTGTGCAATACCCTAAATGCCATGCCCATAGTCACCCAACACACCTAACGCACTGGTGGCACTACTGGCCTCTGGGCTCTGGGGTGGCTATAGACTGAATTCTGTCCCCCTAAAATTCATATGTTGAATCCCTAACTTCCAAAGTGACTGTCTTTGGAGACAGTGTCTTTTGCAGGTGTATTAGTCTATTCTCATGCTACTAATAAAGATATACCGAAGACTGGGTAATTTATAAAGGAAAGAAGTTTAATTGACTCACAGCTCAGCATGGCTGGGGAGGCCTCGGAAAATGTATAATCATGGCAGAAGGGTAAGTAAACATGTCCTTCTTCACATGGCGGCAGCAAGAAGTGTAGAACAAAAGGAGGGAAGCCCCTTATAAAAACATGTTCTTCACAAGAACAGCGTGGAAGTAACCGCCCTCATGATTCAATTACCTCCCACAAGGTCCCTCCACAACACGTGGGGATTATATGAATTGCAATTCACAATAAGATTTGGATGGGGACACAGCCAAACCATATCAGGAGGTAATTAAGGTTCAAAGAAGCCAAGAACAAGGTTCTAATCCCATAGGATAGAAGGGAGAGAGCTATCACCAGAACCCCACCATGTTGGCTCCCTGATCTTGGATTTCCATCCTCAGAACTGTGAATTTCTGTTGTTCAAGTGGTGCAGTCTATAGTATTTTTTTATGGTAGCTCTAGCTGACTACAATGGGGTCCTACTGCCATGTTGAAGTTTGCCCTGCCCTTCCATCTTCCATAGCATGTAGTGCTGGGGGCAAGGAGAGGCTAATTTTAATAGAATGGAAGCCCCCCAAAAGCCAACAGCCCTGGCCTATACTCTCCACCCTGCAGAGGGGACCCTCTCACCCCTCCTGGCTCTATTGCCAGCTGGTCCATGTGTCTACTTACAAGCCCCATCACTTATCCTCACAAAGCATCCAATGTTCCCAGGAGCATCTTCTCTATGCATCAAAAAAAGAGAAAGAAAAAACTCCTATGCCAAAGAAACTGGAAGAAGGTATTAGTGGTATGAGATATTCTGGGTTAAGACAATAACTCTTGCCACTTTGAGTCGTCCTATAATCTGACCCCGCACACTGTGCAGGTGGTTGGAACACTGCTTTGTTGTTGATTAGGCAATCCAAAAACTTGTGGGTCCATACGCATAAGACACGTGAGTAAAAGACAAAAGCCAAAACACCCATGTAGGAGAGCACCTCTGCCTCAATCTTTTTATTTTATTTTTTTATTTTTTTATTTTTTTGAGACAGTCTTGCTCTGTTGCCAGGATGGAATGCAATGGTGCAATCTTGACTCACTGCGACCTCTGCCTCCCGAGTTCAAGCAATTCTCCTGCCTCAGCCTCCCAAGGAGCTGGGATTACAGGTGCCCTCCTCCATGCCCAGCTAATTTTTGTATTTTTAGTAGAGATGGGGTTTTACCATGTTGGTCAGGATGGTCTGGATCTCTTGACCTCATGATCTGCCCACCTCAGCTTCTCAAAGTGCTGGGATTACAGGTATGAGCCACTGCACCCGGCCCTCTGCCTCAGTCTTTAGACTTGAAAAGGTGGTCTCACATCACTGGCCAAGCTGACTCAGGCCAGTTCACCACCCCGGTGTAAGATCCAAAAACTTCCTCAGTGTTTTATTGTCCAGGTTTCAGCAGGACGCAAGGCTTTGCTGTACCTTGCTACCTGGGTCTAGCTTTGTCCCAGCTGGGGACGTGGGGATGCTGCAGGTTGTCTAATGCAGGAGTGTTGGCGCCCTGCCCCCAGGAGGGGACTCCACTTTTGTCCCCTTCTTCTCTGTGTCCTTGCCAGCTCCTAACAGCAAGGACCACAGCTGACTCAGACATGGCCTTGCCTGACTCAGACAGACAGCAGAAGGAAACATGAGCTAAAGACAAGAACACAGCCCTGGGATCCAAATAAAGACACAATTAGCAAGAGGAATACAGGAAGACCTTGCAGAGGGAATAGCTTGTGTGCCGGGGCTTGAATATCAAGGTGGATTTCTACAGGCAGAAAATTAACCTGTGTCCCTTTTCTTTGGGTCTGCCTGGTGAAGAGAGGCTGTAGTCACTTGAACTCATCACCTTTTCATATTTGCCAACAGGCACAAGCTAAGAGGCATCCACGCCAGGCTCTCCCGTGATGAGTGTGCCCAAAGCCCTGGGCTTCCCTCTCCACGTGTGCAGTTGCAGTAAGCCGCCCTGCTTCTCAGGGAGCCGGGTCTCCCTCCTGCCCAGTGGACCCCTCAGCAGCTCTGCACAATCACAGCACCAGCCCTCTCCCCACTGTCACTGCCAAGCTCTCCCTGAGGGCCCAGGGTGCCTGGAGCCACATTGTACCTCTCAACTCTAGGTACCTGATGTCCAAGCAGGCAACTGTAAGGGAACACTGCAAAGAGAGAGAAAGTGGAGACTCCAGTCTGCTCCCAACGCTGCCTGAGGGAAGGAACATCTGGAGACTGGTATAGGGACATCTGGAGACTGACACAGACTGGCCCCTGCACAGAGTGCCCTGAGCCCTAGAGCTTCAGAGCCTCAGGATGATTCTACGCGGCAGGTGCATTTTCATTTTCACCATTTTACTGGGAGAAAACCATGGCCCAGAGAGTCAGCATAAATCCCCAAAGAAGCCACACAGCCATGACATGTCCAGGTCGATGTTTGACTCCGAGTTCCTCGTGGTTTCCTGGCACCCAGCGAGGAATGTACACCCCGACATTCACTCACACATGTGCACCGAGCACCCACGTAGGCTAGGGGGGCTGCAGGGAGGGCTGTGCCCTGTCATGCTCCATCCTCCTCTTGCCCTCAGAAGCTAGGGTGAACCAAGAGTGCAACTGTGATTGGAAGAAGCATTTGGGCGTGACTACTGGTGCAATGATATTACACGTACCTATGTAGGATGATGTCACAGTGTCACCTGTGCTGGGGAAGCACAGGGAACACACTGTGGGTTCATCACAGTCACAGGGTGGCTGCCTCTTCTGTGTGCTTTCTCCTTGAGCCCAGACCATCTCCCACCCTCATTGCAGATTTTAGACTCTGACCACCCTTCTGGCCCCAGAGCCATGCCCAGGTAGGGTGATCAACCACCCAGCTTGCCCAGGACTAAGGGGGTTCCCAGGATACAAGCTTTCAGTGTCAAAACCCAGAAAGCCCTGGCGAACCAGGACAAGTTTGACAATGCTAAGGTGACCCATAGAGGGTCCCACAGTCCTAGCGCAGGGGCCTTGTGCAGGACAGAATAGGAGTTGGGTCACCCTGCAGACCTCCACTTCTGCCTGCAGCCTACCAGTAATGGCCAATGCCTCGCCCTCAGGGCCAAGCGCCCCCCACCCCCACCCCCACCCCCGCCGACAAGCCCTTTCTTTTTGGTTTGTTGGGGCTTTTCGGTTTTTTTGTGTGGTTTTTTTTTTTTGCTTTTTTTGCTTTTTGGTTTTTGGGGCTTGTTGGGTTTTTGTTTTGGTTTGGTTTGTTTTTTTTTGGTTTTTTGTTTTTGTTTTTGTTTTTTTCCTTAAGACAGGGTCTCACTCTGTTACCCAGGCTGGAGTGCATTGGCACAACTGTAGCTCACCGCAGCCTCGAACTCCTGGGCACAAGAAATCCTCCCACCTTGGCCTCTTGAGTAGCTGAGACTACAGGAGTACACTACCATAATCAGCTAATATCTTAGCTTCATGTAGGGATGGGGTCTTGCTATGTTGCCCAGGCTGGTCTTGAACTCCTAGGCTCAAACAATCCTCCCACTTTGACCTCCCAAATTGCTGGAATTACAGGCATGAGCCACAGCATCTGGCCCACCCTTTATTTAATTCAATTCAAACACTCAATCGGCTACTGGATGACCAGTTAGTAAAGTAGATCCAAACGATAGGTTGATCCCTAAATCTGACACTATGGCAGCTAGTCCTCAGGTCCTTGCATTCACCATTTTTCTATTAATAAGAAAACTTTGTCTCTGCCTGGAAAGAATGCGAAAGCAAGTTAAAACTTGCTGGGAAGCAGAGACCCACCCATAGGATAGCTTGACAGACCAAGTGAGTTCTCGGAGATGTATTCTTATCCAAGAGCCCAAGGACAAGAAGCAGACACACCCACAGGTTGCCAGGCACCCGGCATCCTCGACTTTGCATTTTGACTCATAGACCTATGAACGTCCAAGACAAGGCAGGAGGGTGGATCCCACAGGGCATAGGTTCCGCTCAGGGTGAACACAGCAACCGGCTCAGTTGCCCTCCCTCAGCAGGGGTCTCAGAAAACACTCCTGCCCTACCAGCCTCCTCCCAGAGAAGCCTCGGTTGTCTCTGCCCTTGCAGCCACCGCCAGCCAGGAATTAAAGTTCTGGGCAGAGAGTGAGCTGGACCCTAGGGAAGTGAACACTGTGTGGAGGTTGAGGCTTGATTCCTTTGCAAAGGGTCCAGGGATGCCCTATGACAACTTGTTCCTGCTGTAGGTTATCAATCCTAGGGCACAGGTTGCCCAGAGAAGAGAAACAGGGTCCAGGGAATGTTGTCATCGAAGAAAAGATCATGACTTTGCAAACTCATGTTTCAGCAAGGACAGCTTGCAGAATAGTTAGTTAACTAACCACTGTCTTCTCTCAAACCCCTTCTCTCTCTGTCCATGGGTAGGCAATGCCCCCATGTTAATGTTTAACATTAATATCTTACTGTTAATAGCAGTAAGAAATGTCTGGGCCAGGTACAGTAGTTTATGGCTAGTAATCCCAGCACTTTGGGAAGCCAAGGTGTGAGGATTGCTTGAGGCCAGGAGTTCGAGACTAGCCTGGGCAACACAGCCAAACCCTATCTACAAAAATTAAATTAAATTTAAAATTAGCCAGGCATGGTGGCACGCACCTGTACTCCCAGCTACTTGGGAGGCTGAGGTGGGAAAATCACCTGAGCCCCAGGAGTTTGAAGCTGCAGCGAGCCATGATCATACCATTGCACTCCAACCTAAGCAACAGAGCAAGACCCTGTCTCAAAAAAAATTTTTAAAGAAAAATTTCTGGCCCAATAACTTGATCATCTGGGTACATCAAGTATACTCACAGGGTTCAAGGACAGAGGCAGGAATAGATGTCATGGATGCTTCCTCCCATTCTCTATCCTTCGGAACTTCTAAGCCAGGAAACAAAAGGTGAAATGCCCACAGGAATCAGGCAGGCAACATAAACGCATGATGTCAGTTACATGCAGCAGTGCGAATCAAAGATCTGCAGTGACAGCCAATCAGCACAGGCCTGGGAAGGGTGTGCGGAGAGACAGGTATGACCGCATATTAAGAGCATAGCCACGTCTAAAAAGAGTAGCCTGACTTCACACCTCTCAATTGCGGTCAAGAAGAAATGCCCAGGTTTTTCTAAGAGATGCCCAGAATTTGGATGTTTATGTGCAGACTTCTGACTTTGAAATGTTGGCATTTATTTCAGGTTTTGTTAAAACTCTAAAGAGGTCCCAAAACCCACCTGGGCCTGAAGACAGCCTACGTGTTGTCTGTTTGCAACCTTTCCTCAAAATGTTTTGCTAGCGCCCAGAGAAAGCTGACCCGGCTGCAGGAGCCCCGGGCAGGCTCACCGCTGTCACATCCCGGGCGATTTCCTGCAGAGGCCGGGGCTCCCCCTCTGCTAGGGACATGACTTATACACATTCAACACAATACAGTGGAGATGGGTGTGGGGTCCCCACTCAGTGGCCCTGCTGTCATCCCAATTGAAATAGGTGTTCAAATTAAACTCCACACCAAAGTTCTGTTTCCCTGTCAAGTCAGCACCCAGTTCCAAATATCTATGATTAACACGACTCTTAATGTATATTTCTAAATGTGAAACCATTTTGTGTGCAAATATTGCAGGAACAAGAATTCCTTGGTCCAGCGAGCTTGAGGCTTCCTCTCCTGGTTAGAGGCCCTGAGATGAAATTACCCTGAATGCAATCCTCTTCTCCTATTCTTTTTATCTTGAGTTCCAAATGAAACACATTGGGAAAATAAGATTTACTGCCAGCTTCTGGGTCAGGGGCCTGAATTCTTGCAAACAGGCATTTGGCTGAGGGGGCATGGAGCAACCCAGTTTGTTTTGGAAGAAATGGCTTTAATTTACTGCAAAGCCACTTTAAAAAAAAAAAAAAAAAACCTGGGCACCTTGGGTGGCCCTGCAGGTATGGGGTGCTGGCCCCTCAAGGTGCCCAGGAAGGGATGGGGCAGCAAGGTGATGTCAAGTACAACCTCCCAGCTCTGCAGCAACTCAGGACCATGAGTTAATGACGGAGAAGTGTGGGGAGCCTCCTCTCACGTGCCCTGGAGCCCTGACTGCTGTAGAGCCTACAGAGGTCCTGGCATTCCGACTAATCAGGCATTCTTCCAAGTTCTGCTGCCAGCTTGCCCGGTCAGAGCTGAGGCCACAGAGGACCCAGTATTGTCACCAGGGGCACCCTGCCCCAACTCTGAGTCTCTTCTCTCTGACCCTGGAGCTGAGCCAGAGGGGGTCTTGAGCCCATGACCTGTGCAGTACTCAGGCCCCACATTCAGAAGGACCCTGCCCTGGATTTAGATGCTCTGCCATCCTATTTTGAAATTCCTAATTCATTATTTTAATGAGGGACTTTGTGTTTTCATTTTTCTTTCACTCCGGGACCTGCCACGCCTTGGGGAAATCACACTGCAGTTGCCACGCTGCTGTGGGGCTCAGCTCTCGAGGGAGTTCCTCGCCCCAGGAGACACCGGGGGAAGGTGAGCTGACCTGAACTTGGAGCCACCTTCCCGGCCGAGGAAGCTGTATGGTTTGAATGTCCCCTCCAAAGCTCAAGTTGAATCTTAATCCCAAATGCAACAGTATTGAGAGGTGAGGCTTTTAAGAGGTGACTGGATCCTGAGGGCTCTGCCTTTATGAATGGATAAAAGGGCTACTGGATTAATGGGAAGGGAACTGGTGGCTTTATAAGAAGGGAGACCTGAGCATATCACATTGACACTCAGCGCCTCACCACGGGACACTCTGTGCCACCTGAAGACTCTGCTGAGAGTCCCCACCAGCAAGAAGGCTCTCACCTGATGCAGCCCTTCAACCTTGGACTTCTCATCCTCTAGAGCAGTAAAAGAGAACTCCCCTTTCTTTACAAACTACCCAGTTATTCTGTTCTAAGCAACCAAAGACAGATCAATACAGACACCTCATCTCAAGTTGTTCATGCATAGCTGCAGAGAACTCAGTGAGGGCCTAGCTGGGGCCAGAAGGGCAGAGAGACCCCAGAGCCTGCAAGGAGGGAGAAAGGCACTCTCCAGCACAGGCAGACACAGAGCTGAAAGAGCGGAGTAGCCACGGGCTGGGTGCCGTGGGCTTCCTGGAGGAGGAGGCTCCCAGATCTAGGACTGAACTGAACAAGTAAGCAGGGTTTGGAGAAGCCAGGGAGGCTGGGGTGGGCAGGGAAGCAAAAAGAGGATCAGCAGGGTGGGGGGGGGCCTAGATTGTGCCAGAGAGGGGCCCCAGGGCCCCTTCCCCTGGCCACTCCAGCTGCTGCAGGAGCGACTTCACTCACCCTCCCGGGGTTAGGCACCTGCCACCTCCCAGACACCCCCAGCCCCACATCTCCCTGCACAATGTCTGCTCTGATTCTCCTTGCAGCCCGGGTGAGAGGCAGTCAGCGAACAATGCTATCTGCACGTGGTGGCGCCCAAAATACGACTGTCATTTATTTCGTTATATGAAATTAGAGCACGCCTTGTAGCCATAATGAATCATTTCCTTCCTGCCTGGGCCACGGTGTCAGGCAGGAGCTCGGCATCCCCCATTCAGGGCCTTTCACTTCATCGCAGGCTAATAATAACCCACGCGGGTGAACACACATCTTCCCGAGACAATGGAGGGCCTGGACCGGCATCGGGGGCATGAGCGCGGTGCCCACAGGGGGATGGGAGAAGGGCCAGGGTGGGGCCTGGGCTGGGCACTGTGGCTGAAGGAAGACAGTGCCCATGGGAAGGGGAAGGAAGGCACCTGGGCGGGCACCCCAAGTGGGAGCTGGGACACCCATGCCCCTTTTCTAGCTGATCCCCTGAACAGGGACAGGAAATAGTCCCCTCCCCCAACCCCCAGCTAGTCTACCAGGATTTTTTCCCAATCATGCCTAGGTCTAGCTCAGAAGCCCTAACTAGAGCCCACCACAGGTAGCCTCACTCTTCACTCAGCCCCCAGTTTTCAAAGCACTGGCTCCTTCCAGAGCCTCATCCCAGCCCCATCCTTGCCTGGAGCTCCCAGCAGCCACCCCCTGCCCCACTGTCTCACCAGACGTCCCTGCCTCATGCAGGTTCTGCAGTAGCAGGTACCCAGCAAACGGATGAGTGTGTCCTGATGGAGCCAAGTCCCCAGGTAGCTCCCTGTGGGGCTATGACCTAGGAGCTTCATCCAACCCTGGGCAGCAGACGCAGACCCAGACCCTCCCCTATAGGGCCCACCCCACCCCCCAGGTTAAAGGCAAGGCCAGACCATGGGAAAACCATCCTCCCAGACCCTGTAAGTATTGTTTGTCTCTTACCCTGAGTATAACTCATAAGGCATTTTATTTTATTTTATTTTATTTTATTGAGACAAGATCTCAATTCATCACCCAGGGTGGAGAGCAGTGACACACTCATAGCTCACTGCAGCCTCCAATTCCTGGGCTCGAGCAATCCCCCTGCCTCAACCACCCTAGTAGCCGTGACTACAGGCGTTCACTACCACCACACCTGGCTAGTTTTTGTATTATTATTATTTATAGAGACAGGGTCTCACTATGTTGCCCAGGCTGGTCTCAAACTGCTGGCCTCAAGCAATCCTCCCTCCTCAGCCTGCTAAAATGCTGGGGTTACAGGCGCACATGCCCTGCCTCATAAGGCCTTTCCATCACCATCTCCACAGGAGTAAGCACACTATCTATCAGTTTTTTGGAATGAAAGAATAAATGAATGAGAGTCAAAGGCCATATGCTAAATAGTATGGAGCAAACTCCAGGATGAGAGTGACCAGAGAAGTGAGGCTGGTCCCGGGGGAGGTGAGCAGAGGGGATGACAGGCACACCTGGCCCAGGAGCCTTTGCCTTTCCCCTTCCGGTCTCAGATGGCTATGAGCAGCATTGCCTCTTCCCCATGGATGCTTGGTGCATACAACCCCACTAAACGGCGCTTGTGCACCTCTCAGCCTCCAATTCCTGGGCTCAGGCAATCCTCCTGCCTCAGCCTCCAGAGTAGCTGTGACTCGTCTCTGCACGCCAGCCCACTCCATGCTGTGTCTCTGAAGAATTCTGCCCATTCCTGCCTTGGGGCCCATTTAAGAGGCCGTTCCCTCTGCCTGGAACTGCCTTCTCCTTCCCTTCTCCTCCTGATCCCCACCACGCAGCCCATGTTCCTCTGTGGGCTTTCCATCCTTCTGAGTCCCCAATTACATGACCTCACAGCTCCCGGCACTTAACACTGCACCTGACTACACACACCAGGCAGTGACTGGTTCCTGCTGGAAGATCCCATCTTGTCAATTTCCCCGCAATGATCAGCCCTGAAGAAGGTGGCCCTGCATCTGTTTTGCTCACCACTGGCCTTCTTACACCAACCACAACACCAGACGCACAGGACGTCTTCATTAAATGTTTTCTGATTAAGAAAATGAATTAATCCCATAACAAGGAACTCATCAAGTCCCAAGGCAGCCCACTCCACTTTGTTAATACCTTGTGTTGTTTGTCTTTGTAAACCATGGGCAAAAAGATGAAAAAAATAAAATTCATTCCTATTATTTAAACATTAAAATTAAAATGCAGATAACTATATTAATATTTTTGTGTAGTTCCTTCCAGTTTTCTGTATGAATTTTTTGCATAATTGAGATCCTATGTAAGAAAGGATTTTCTATCCTCTTTATCCCACAATATAATAAGTGTTTGTGAATGAAATAATGTCTTTTGCAGCAACTTGGATGGAGCTGGAGGCCATTATTCCAAGTGAAGTCACTCAGGAATGGAAAACCAAATATCACATCTTCTCAGTCATAAGTGGAAGTTAAACTACGAGGACACAAAGGCATAAGAATGATATAATAGGCCAGTTGTGGTGGCTCACAGCTCTAGTCCCAGCACTTTGGGAGACCAAGGCGGGCACATCATGAGGTCAGGAAATCAAGACCATCCTGGCTAACACGGTGAAACTCTGTTTCTACTAAAAATACAACAAATTAGCCAGGTGTGGTGGCATGTGCCTGTAATCCCAGCTAATTGGGAGGCTGAGGCAGGAGAAGCGCTTGAACCCAGGAGGCAGAGGTTGCAGTGAGCCAAGATCGTGCCACTGCACTCCAGCCTGGGTGACAGAGTGAGACTCCATATCAAACAAACAAACAAAAAGATGTAATGGACTTTGGGGACTTGGAGGGGGAAGGCTGGGGAAAGGGGTGTGGGATAAAAGACTACATCCTGGGTACAGTGTACACTGCTGGGGTGATGGGGGTACTAAAATCTCAGAATTCACCACTAAATAACTTATCTCTGTAACCAAAAAACACTTGTACCCCAAAAACTATTGAAAAAAACACTTTAAAAAAGTGTTTGCGAAAGTTGGCGAAACTTAATAAATACGATTTTAATTACTATATCATATACTTTATTCTTTTCTTAATGATTCCCCTATAAAACATTTAAGTGTTTTTTTCAGTATTTTAGGCAATATTGCAATGAACATCTGTGTAGAAAATGTTTCCTTTTTTTAAATTGTCTTCTTAGATTCCACCTTTGAAGTGGATACACTGGGTCAAAGCTGATGAACATTTTTAAATTTCTTGATACTATTTCCAAAGCACTTTTTTAGAAATTCTGAACCAATTCACAATCCTATCAACAAAGTACAGGTGCCCAGTTCATCATAAACCTGTCAGCACTGACTTTTTTTTTTTTCAGACAGAGTCTCATTGCCCAGGCTGCAGTACAGTGGCGCTATCTCAGCTCACTGCAACCTCAACCTCCCGAGCTTAAGTGATCCTCCCACCTCAACCTCCCCAGTAGCTGGGACTACGGGCATATACCACCACGACCAACTAATTTTTGTGTATTTTGTAGAAATGAGGTCTCACTATGTTGCCCAGGCTGGTCTAGAACTCCTGGACTCAAGCAATCCACCTGCCTTGGCCTCCCAAAGTGCTGGGATTACAGGCATGAGCCACCATGCCCAGTCAACTATTTGATTTTTAATCTTTCCTGATTTGTCAGGGAAACAAAGAAGTATTTTACTTAGTTTCACACTCCTTTCTTGCGTGTTTGTGAATTACCTAAATACATGTTTTCCCAGCTTCATTAGATCGCCTATTCCATCACAGAGAGCTCTTTCTGAAGAGCTTTAAGCTGAGCCATGAAGGAAGGGAAGCATATTCATAGAAAAGCAAAAGAAGACACACAATCTCCAATCTCTGGGTGGCATTTTTGGCAGCAAACTTTGTCATTAAAAGATGCTTCCTGGCCAGGAGCGGTGGCTCACACCTGTAATCTCAGCACTTTGGGAGGCCAAGACAGGGTATCACCTGAGGTCAGGAGTTCCAGACTAGCCTGGCCAACATGGTGAAACCCCTTCTCTACTAAAAATACAAAAAAATTAGTTGGGCATGGTGGCAGGCACCCGGAGCCCCAGCTACTCGGGAGGCTGAGGCAGGAGAATGGCATGAACCTGGGAGGCGGAGCTTGCAGTGAGTTGAGATCGCACCACTGCACTCCAGCCTGGGTGACAGAGTGAGGCAAAAAAGGAAGGAAGGAAGGAAGGAAGGAAGGAAGGAAGGAAGGAAGGAAG
>NC_045454.1:24926890-25006947 GCF_002776525.5 Piliocolobus tephrosceles | reverse complement strand
AAGGAAGGAAGGAAGGAAGGAAGGAAGGAAGGAAGGAAGGAAGGAAGGAAGGAAGGAAGGAAGGAAGGAAGAAAGGAAGGAAGAAGGAAGGAAGGAAAAGAAGGAAGGAAAAGAAAAAAAGAAACACCTTCTTGAGAATCTCTTGAACCCGGGCAGCAGAGGTAGCAGTGAGCCTAGATCATGCCACTGCACTCTAGCCTGGGTGACAGAGCAAGACTCTGTCTGAAAAAAAAAAAAAAGACACTTCCTTTGATAATACACCTCTCAGCACATTTTTTCTCTCTTTGTCATAGACAAGCCTGACCTCACAGCCATCCGACAACAAAAGAGCCAGGAAACAGTAACCCCAATGGATTCTAAGTCCATAGGTTCTGGGCAGGCAGAGCCAGTCAGTAGACCAAGCCTCAGTATGAAATGATGGCCTGAAAGACCCTGACTTCTTTTCCTGCAGGCAGTCTTCCACCTTCACATCTGCCTGGGACACTGCAGAGGCATCTCTCACCCATCGATGGGGAACTCGGTGCTAAAGCAGACGTCTGTCCCAGAGATCCAGATCCCACCCCTGCACATTTTGACTGAATCACTACCCGTCATCCCAAGCAGAGGAAGATCCAAAAATTCTCACCTCCATACTTTGAATAGCTAATTTACATTTTGTTCTTATTGCAGTGAGTACATTTTCACGGGCAGAAACGCTTGCTCATACACCAAAAGGAAGAAAATGTAAGTAATCCCTAATTCCTGGCTTTGTTCTACATATATGTAACAGAGATCATATTTTTAAAATATTGTTCAATATATTTGCATAGTCTGTAAGCCATGGTTCAGGAGTTATGAAGATTGATATTTTAGGAGAACAGATCCCACCAAAACTGGGGTTTCCAAAGCATGTGCCAGAGCCCTGGGGCATCACAGTGAGTTCCTCATCACCACAGACTGTTTTAACTTTTTTTTTTTTTAATGGATTTTCATTCTTGTTGCCCAGGCTGGAGTGCAGTGACACAATCTCGGCTCACTGCAACCTCCACCTCCTGGGTTCAAGAGATTCTCCTATCTCAGCCTCCCGAGTAGCTGGGATTACAGGCGCCGGCAATGCCTGGCTAATTTTTTGTATTGTCGGTAGAGACGGGGTTTCTCCATGTTGGCCAGGCTGTCGAACTCCTGACCTCAGGTGATCCACCTGCCTCGACCTCCCAAGGTGCTGGGATTACAGGCGTGAGCCACAGCACACAGCCTGTTTTAACTTTTTAAAAGAAACTAGCAACACCTGTCAGACACCACACAAACTATTACTATTATGTCATTTAGACCTAACTAATGAGATGTTAGGCTTTGGGGGAATTTGTTTTGTGTATAAAATGTTTCCATTTTTAAATTATCTTCTTAGATTACATTTTTGAAGTGGATACACTGAGTCAAAGTTGATGAACATTTTTTAATTTCTTGATACTAGTTCTAAAGCACTTTTTCAGAAACTAAGTGCTATGCAGGGAAGAAAAAAAAAGCTACTAAGAATGCTGTGAGAAAAATAAAAACGACTTGAGACGTTAAGGGGTACCATGAACTGAGAAAGCTGGAGAACTTCTACACCAAAACAGGGCTCTGCAGTGACTTCCAAATTAGATTTGGAAGATCAGTAGACTTAACTCCAGGCTTCGTTGGAGAAAAAATGTTCTAGATTTCCCTCACGGTACCTGGAGCATAGAGTTCTATCCAGGCAGGAAGCAGAAGATGGAAGAGCCGCCTTTTTTGGCCCAAGGGACTTGTGGGTAGAAGGAAGATAGAGGAAGGAGACGCACAGGAGGCCTGTGAGTCCCCATGCTCCTCTCCAGATTTGACCCAGAGTAGGAGACACATGCGCCAAGTTTAGAGGGATGCTGAGGAGTCAGGGAGTCTCATGCCTCGTGTTTAGGAACTGGGAAGAAATGTCTTTCCACACTGCACCACTAATCTAAGAGGAAGTGGCCATTTCTGTGCAAATTCAGCAGCTCCTCATGGGTCTGCAAGTGGGATGGGAATTTACTTTCTCTAGCTTCCTTCAGTTCCCATATGGCTTGAAAAGGGCAAAGAAGTTCTCAATGCCCCAGAGAGAGGAAAGGAAGGTGACCAAGCTGAATTCCAGAGACGTCTCATAAAGTTCTCTGCGGCAAGGACCAAAAGCCCAGGATCCAATGGCAGCACACTGAGAAACACAGCATCGTCTGTGAGCACCAGCAGAGACAAAAAGAGGCCAGATCAGCCAAGGAGCATCCACGGGTCTTGCCCCACCAGGAAGTTCAGACTACGCATGTCTAGGCTTGGTTATGCTGCAGTAACAAGCAACCCTGGGTTCCAAGTCTGTGTGCTGTTCTCAGTCTGCATCCACTGAAGGGGTGGCTGGAGGTTCTGCCCTATGTTGCCCTCACTGAGGGACACAGAAGCAGCCCCCATCTAAATCATAACTAGTCACCTTAGCAGGGGGAAGGGAATCAGGAGGGTCATGGACCAGCACTCAAAGGCCTCCACAGAAACGTGGGTCATCATCTCAGCTCAGGCTTCACTGGCCAAAGTGTGTCACATGGCCATGCCTAACTCCACACTAATTCAAAAGTGCAGTCCCAGCATGTGGCTAGATGGAAGAAGCCAGAAATATTGGTGAGCAACAAGTTTCAGTAAACGTCAGCAGGTGCTAGATGGGACAGTCATGTTGGACCAGCCACTCTGCCTCAGAAATTCAAATATTTCATATTTTCCCCTTTGTCACTGAGTCGTGTGAGCCTCCCACTCCCACACAGACAGTCATCATCTTGAAGAAAGTCCAATGAAAAGGACCCAAGAGCCTATCTTATATTCCACTTTCCAGATTAGACTAAAATTTAGGAGTTTTATTCCCCATGAGTCTTGAAGAAAACAGAGCAGTTTGAGAAATGAAGAAGTCACGTGTTTCTTACACATTTAAGTGTAGTGTTAGCAAATTTGCAAACTCACTACACAGACTTCTTTTACAAAATAGGATCATACTATTTATTTGCAGTACTTTACCTGCTTTGTTCCTTTACTAATAGAGAATTTTTTTCACTAATATTCTTGAATATTTCCACAGCTTCCTATTGAATATATATGCCAGGGGTCGTTAAGCATGACCTTCTTGTAGGGACTCTGGAGTCATACTCATAGCAAAAACTCAAATTCCATTGACTCTTGCACTCATGTGCTGTTGCATATGACTCTTATACCCATATGCTGTTGCCATTATTTTTAACTTATTATTTAATATTTGGGTGGTTTCTAATTTTTTATGTTAAAAAAATTATGTCACAATATCTGGAAAAATGACGTATTCATTCACCTTTTGACACAGCAATTTCACTTCTAGGAATCTAACAAAAGATACAGGAGAAAAATACAAAGTGATGAAACACAGTGTTATTCACTGCAGCACGTTCGTGCTAGCAAAAGACTGGAAACAACTCAAGTGTCTCTCAATAATGAACTAGTTGAATAAACTATGGTATATCCAAAAAAAGTAGACTGCTGTACCACTTTTTTAGAAAGGAATAAAAATATCTCTATATACTGATATGGAGTTACCTCCCAGATATATTATCAAATAAAAAGCATGGTGGAGGAAAGTGACTTTTGTATGTTATCATTTATCTAAGAAAGGAAGGGATACACACACACACACACAGAGAGAGAGAGAGAGTTACTTATATTTTTAAAATTAAAAACAAACCAAAACTTTAAAAAATAATTGTCTGTAGATTCAGAAGGAACAGAAAGGAAAACAAAGGGATAGAGCTGAATGTCTCTGAACATTATTTGTGTTATTGATTTGACTTTGAACCCATGAAATATTTTACATAATTTTAAACAAAATTAGGTTTTTTAATCCTCTCCAGAAAGATGAAACAGGCAATACTTTTTCCTATTCCTCCCACTAAGTACAATCAAAAATCCTGAACATTGTATATAAAACAAACATAATATATTTCTCTGAATACAAAACAGACATAAGAATTTTCTGAAAAATGGAAAAACTATGGCAGAGTGGTTGGGGACCTCAAGACCCAGGGAATAATATAGGAATGAGCTCCTTTGGTTTTCTTTTTGCTTCATATATGCTGAACATACAGCTGAAGAAATTAGAAATCTGGAAACAACAATGGACACAGATGTCAAAAACAAAAAAACAAAATGCTCTCTCTAGCCAAAGGAGCAGAAAAGCAGCAGCCTAGCAAGTCAGAAAACTCTTAGACAGTAACCGCACTACTTCAGCCAAATAAAGCAGTACAGAAAAAAAGCCTTGTGGTCCCACTCCATTAAAGGCCAGGTGAAGAGTCTAGACTCTCACCCTTGCGAGGAAACCCAACATCCATGCTGAGCTGATGTCAGAAAAGGCCAAGTGTGGAGTCTTCATCCCCACTGGCCTCCGTCCCCCAACAGTATCAGTGGAAGAGTAGTGGGATCATGTTATCTCAGATGTCAACTGAGGCAAAGTGGGGAACCTCAAGGAAGATTGTATTTATATCAGATAAAATAGAAGTCAGGGAAATAAAATTCCCAGATACAGAGAGAGACATCATAATAATGATAATAGGGTTAATCCATCAAGAAGACATACCAATCCTAAATGTTTGTGCACCAAACAAAAAAGCTGCAAAATGCATGAAGCCAAAACTGATGGGAAGCACTTCCCTTACCCTACAAGAGCAGTATCAGAAAAAAGCCATCTAGACCACAAGCTCTAAGTAAGATTCAAAGTCTCATAATATAACACAAATTCCCATTTCAATTTAAAAAATCACTCATGCTATAAAAAGGAAGGTCGCAAACTGCATAAAAATGACAATCAGATGCTAACGTCAATATGACAGAATTACATTAGAATTACTAACAAATATTTTAAAGTAGTCATAAAAGTACTTGAGTGAGAAATTACAAACACATTTGAAACAAATGGAGTAGAAAAGAGTCTCAACAAAGAAATAAATGACATAGAGAAGAACCAAATGGAAATTTTAGAACTCACAAATACAATAACCAAATTTTTACAACTCAGTGAATGAGCCAAAATGCATAATGAAGGGGATAGAAGAAAATATCAGTGAACTGGAAGAGAAAATAATGGAAATTATCCATTTGAACAACAGAGAGAAAAAACAGACAAAAAAATAACAACACCTCGGGGACCTGTGGGACCACAACAAAAAACATAACATTTATTTTATCAGAGCCTTGAAATGAGAGGAGAAAGAGGATGGGACTGAAAAATACTCAACAAAAGAGTAACTGAAAATGTCTCTGAGTTATCAAGATATAAATCTACAGATTCAAAGAGCTGAGTTCACCCAAACAAGATAAATGCAAAAAAATTCCATATCAAGACACATCATAATTAAATTTTTGGAAACTAAAGACAAATACAAAAACAGGCAAAAAGAAAAAAGAGAGAGAACATGCTAATCTATGGGGAAAGCAATTAGAATAACAGTAGATTTCTCATCAGAAATCATGGAAACCAGAAGAAGTGGCAATGTGTTTTTCAAGGACTGAAAGAACTGCCTAACCAGAATCCTATATCCAGCAAAAATATACTTCAGTATTTAAGGGAAAAGCAAGACATTGGCCAATGAAGGAAAACTAAGAGAAGTTGTCTCTAGCAGACCTACTCTAAAACAATGTCTAAAGGAAGTTCTCTAAACAGAAAGGATGTGAGAAAAAGTCTTGGAAGAGAGAGAGAGGAGAGGCAGGAAGGAGAGGAGAGGAGAGAAAAGAGGAGGGGAGGGGCAGCAGGAAGGCAAGAAACAAAAATATGCGTAAATAAAAAAGGCTCCCCTTTATTTTCTTTTGAGCGTCCAAATTATGTTTGACGGTTGAAGTAAAACTTATAACACTTTTTGATGTGGTTCTAAATGTATGTAGAAAAAATATTAAAGACAATGACATTAAAAGTGAAGGAGATAAAAGTACTTAAAGGGAGGTAATATTTCTACATTTCACTCAAATTGATGAGATGACAACAGCAGGATTCTCATAAGTTATGTATAAATAACACAATACCTAGAGCAACCACTTAAAAAAAATTATGCAAAGAGTTAACTCTTAAAAATACTACAGATAAAACTGAATTCTAAAGAAAAGTTCAAGTAACCCACAGGATGATAGGAAAATAAAAACAGAGAAGCAAACCACAGAATGAAAACAAACAAAAAGCAATGGCTGAATTAATTAATCTCTTACATGTCAATAATTCTATTAAATGTAAATGTCCTAATTATACCAATTAAAAATATGGCAGAGACGGATTTAAAAACATGACCCAACTACATGCTTTCTCAAAGAAACTCACTTAGAATATAACAATATAAACAGGTTCAAAGCAAAAGGATGGCAAAGATATATCACACGAACATTAATCAAAGGAAAGCAGTACTTATACGAATATCAGATAAAATAGACTTTGGAACAAAGAAAATTACCTGAGTCAGAGAAAGAAGATATGTAATGATAAAAAGGTTAATACACCAGAAAGAAATGGCAACCCTAAATGTCTATACACCAAAGGAACTGAAAACAGCAAGCAAAAACTGACAGAGCTGAAAGGAGAAACACAAAAATCCACAGTTATACACAGTTGGGTATTTTAAGTTCCCTCTCTCTGCAATTAGACAGAAAAATCAACAAGTCTGCATAATAATTCAACAGCACTATTCACCAGCAATAATTAGTCAACATTTATAAAGTAGTTCACCCAACAACAGAAGACTACACATTCTTTTCACCTGTCTATGGAATATACACAAAAATAGACTATGTCCTGGTTTATAAAACAAACCTCAACAAATTTGGAAGAATTTAAATTATACAGAGTGTGCTCTCCAACCACAATGGAATCAAATGGAAATAACAGAAAGATAACCAAAAATCTCCAAACACTTGGAAAGTAAACAACAACATTCTAAATAATCTATGGGCTGAGGAGGAAGTCTTAAAAGAAATAAAAGCAAAAATACATTGAACTGAATAAAAATAAAAATACAACATAACAGAATTGACAGAACACAGCTAAAGCAGTGCTGTGAGGGAAATTCATTGTATTAAGTGCATACATTAGAAAAGAGGAAATTCCTCAGTTCAATAATCTAAGCTCTTACCTCAAGAACCTAGAAAAGAGCAAAATAAACCCAAAGCAAGCAAAATGAAGGAAATAATAAAGGGTAGAAATAAATGAAATTCGGAAGAGTAAAACCATAGAGAAAATCAACAAAACAAAATTTTTCTTTGGAAAGACTAATAAAATTGACAAACTTCTAGCAAAACCAGCAATATTAGAAAGAGAAAAATACAAATTACCAATATCAAAACTAACAGAGATAATATCACCACAAAGCCTGCTGACATCAAAAGAATAATTGGGAAATACAATACTGTGAACAACTTTATACATGTAAATTTGACGACTGAAACAAAATGGACCAATTCCTTAAAAACAAAAGTTACTATATCTCACCCAATATGAAAAAGATAATGTAAATAGCCCTATAATGATGAAGAACTTTGAATTTGTAATTTTAAAGCTCCCAAAAAGGAAATCTCCAGGCCCAGATGGTATCACTGCTGAATTCTATTAAATATTTAAAGAAGAATTAGCACCATTCTACACAATGTTTTCCAGAAAATACAAAAACAGAACACTTCTTAATTTATATTATGAAGTTATTATCACCTCGATAACAAAAGTAAATGACTGTGCAAATAGAAAAATAAACAAAGCTACACAAAAATCCTTCACAAACATTAGCAAATAGAATTCTGCAATATATAAAAAGATTTACACAAAACCACATGTGATTTATTTCATGAGTGCAAGACTTGTTCAATATTAGAAAATCAACCAGTGTAATCCACCATTTTAGCAGGCTCAAAAATAAAATCATATGATGATATTATTTCTCTATACAAGCAGTATACATGTACAGACAATTACACAATGCTGATGAAATAAATCAAAATAAACGGGGAGATGTACCATGTTCATGAAATAGAAGATTTAATATAATAAAGAAGTCTATTCTCAAACTGATATACAGGTTTAATGCAATTCTATCAAAAGCCCAGAATGTGTTTTGTCTGTATATATAGACAATATTCCAAAATTTATTTTGAAAGCAAAGGAACTAGCATAGCTAAAATGGTTTTGGAAAGGGGGAATAAAATGGAAGAAATCAGTCTACCCACTATCAAGACTTCCTGTGTTACCATGGTTATCAAGGCTGGGTGGTGCTGGCAAAAGAAAAGACATATAGATGAAGGGAACACAGTAAAGAACCCAGAAATAGACCCACACAAAATACTCAACTAATTTTTTACAAAGGCACAAAAGCAACTTAATGAAGGAAAGATATAGCCTTTTTAACCAATGGTGCCGAAGCAATTGTATATCCATAGGTTAAAAAAAATGAAACTTGATCTATGTTTCACACTTCATAAAATAATTAATTCAAATTGATCACTGGCTTAAACATAAAACTCTAAAACTTCTAGTAGAAAACATTGGAGAAAATCTTCAGCATCTAAGACTAGGCAAAGAGTTCTTAGACTTGACACCAAAAACATGATCCATAAATGGAAAATTTAATTAAAATGCACTTCACCAAAATTTAAAGGTTTTGCTTTTCAAAAGACCGTGGTAAGAGTGTAAAAAGCAAGCTACAGACTGATAGAAAATATTTGCAATCACATCTCTGACAAAGGACTAATATCTAGACTAGAGAAAAAAAAAAAAAAAAAAACTCCAAACACTGAACAATTAAAAAAAAAAAATTTAACAACAATTCAATTAGAAAATCGGCAAAAAACATGAATAGACATTTCACCACAGAGGAAATATAGATGGTAAATAAACACAAGAAAAGATACGATCATTAGACATTAGGGAAATGCAAATTAAAGCCACAGTGGATATTGTGACACACATGCCAAAAGGTCTTTAGAGTGACAACACCAAATGCTGATGAGGATGCAGAGAAGCTAGATCACTTTTGCATTGTTGGCAGGAAAGTAAAATGGTAAGCCATTCTGAAAAACAGTTTGGCAATTTCTTAAATAACTAAATATGCAAATACCATCCAACCCAACAATTGCAACACCTGGGCACATATCTCAGAGAGATGAAAACTCAGGTTCACACAAAAACCTATACACAAATGCATAGCTTTATTCACAATAGCCAAAAGCTGGAAACAACCTAGATGTCCTTCAGGGATTGAATCATTAGGCAAATTGTGGTCTGTCCTTGCTATAGAATACTACGCAGCAATGAAAAGCAACGGCTTGAATCATGTTCCTGAGAATGATGCTTAGGGGAAAAAGCCAATCACAAAAGTTACAGACTATGTGAGTCCATTTATTTAACATTCATGAAATGGTAAAATTATAGAAGTAGAGAACAGACTGGTGGTTGCTGGGGTTAAGGAGTGAGTTGGGAGGGAATGGTTTTAGCTATAAAAGAGCAACATAAGACATCCTCCTGGTGAAGGAAGTTTTCTGTATTCTGCCTGTAACCATGTCAGTATTCTGATTCTGACAGAGTACTGTAGTTTTGCAAGGTGTTACCATTGGGGGAAACTGGGTAAAGGGTACATGGGATCTCTCTGTACTATTGGATTTCCAATTATCACAAAATACAAAGGTTGATTTTTTTAAATAAAGATCAAGGTAACCAAATAGTTAATGATGGGAAATTCTTCCTTACAGAAATATTCCAACTAATGAGTTAAGAAGGGGTGATACAATGTAACCATGTTGCAGCCTTAATAAAATAATAGATTTAGATCAGATTTTATTCCTTGAGACCAATGGGCCTTTTGGTCATCTGAAGAATATGGACCCCCTCTGAAAATAATGAAATGAAGTAAAATGAAATACATAAGTTACAAACTCTTGAGGTATGATTATCAATATATTTCACAAAAAACAAATTTGTGACATAACAATAGATGTGCATCCTTATGTACTTATCAATAACAAAGTGTAGAGGAAGGTTTAATTATTTTAAAGTGGAGAGGAGCACAAATTATATTTCAAGATGCCTGAAATAGCTATAATGCTACATGGAAATATCTGTGACTTCTACTGGTGACATAGTCGCAGGATATACAAGATACAGAGGAACATGTTAAATGACACGAAAACAATACAATCAGCAAAATCAAGTCTGTGGGAAACCCAACCGTGCAATTCATCCAGCCCCTTCAACAAATTCCAAGGGAAAAAGAGAATGGGGGAGGGAAACAGAGATTAAAAGAGATGAGACGAGTCAACCAGTTGCCAAGGGTGGACTTTATCTGATTTATCTGATTCAAACAAAAGAAAAAAGAAAGATTATGAGACAAGCAGGAGAAATTAAATATCGACTGAATATTTGCCAATATTAAGGAATTTTTGTTAATTTTAAAGTGAGATAAAGGTATTGTGACTTGCTTTCTTAAGGAGCCCTTATCTTTTAGCGATGCCTTCTGAATTATTGATGGATGAAATAATGCAATATCTGGGACCTCCTTCCAATCACCTGGGAGAGGGGAGGGGACCCAGGAGTTGACAACCATTGAAGCTGAGTAACAGGGTACAGGAGTCCATTTTTCTGTTCATGCTACTTTTGTGCAATTTTTCACTTTTCTATAATAAAAAGCCAAAAACAAATCTTCAGTGAGCATCATTGTATGTGAATCTTTGTTTTCATCCAGGATTAATTACCTACAGACAATTTCTAATAGTGGAATTGTGGGTTTTAAGGATGTGAACATTTTAAAGCTTTTGAAATGCATTGCTTGAGTGAAACAGGAAGAAATAGAGTAGCCCAAGGCCTCTCCTAGCAGGAAATAAGGGAACTTAAAAAAAAAAAAAAAAAAAAAAAAAGATGGCTGGGCGCGGTGGCTCACGCCTGTAATCCCAGCACTGTGGGAGGCGGAGACGGGCGGATCACAAGGTCAGGAGATCGAGACCATCCTGGCTGACACGGTGAAACTCCGTCTCTACTAAAAAATACAAAAAAATTAGCCGGGCGCGGTGGCGGGCGCCTGTAGTCCCAGCTACTCAGGAGGCTGAGGCAGGAGAATGGCGTAAATCCGGGAGGCGGAGCTTGCAGTGAGCTGCGATCCGGCCACTGCACTCCAGCCTGGGCGACAGAGCGAGACTCCGTCTCAAAAAAAAAAAAAAAAAAAAAAAAAAGATATGGTCTGGCCCTGTTCCCCAAGCTGGTGTGCAGTGGCACAGTCATAGTTCATTGCAGCCTGGAACTCCTGGGCTCAAGCAATCCCTCCACCTCAGCCTCCTGAGTAGCTGGGACTCCAGGCACATGCCACCCAGGCCTGGCTATTTTTTTTTTTATTTTTGTAGAGACAGGATCTCGCTATGTTACCCAGGCTGGTCTCAAACTCCTGGCCTCAAGCGGTACTTCCACCTCAGCCTCCCAAAGTGCTAGGGTTACTGTCACGAGCCAGAAACGTTTTTAGAGGTAAAGCTTGTCTTCCTCCACCCTACCTCTCCTCCTCTTTGCCCAGAGGTACCCTTCCTCTATGAAAGAGACCAAATTTTAGCCAGCATTCAAACCCTGGTTCTCACTATTCAAATTTCTCTGGCACCCATCGGCTGAATGTAAAATCATGTATTCACCTAATTTTGGTGTTTGGGTATCTGCATTTTGCCTGTTTCTTTCTTTTATACAAGATGCTGTAACAACACACCTGTAGTAAATTGCTGTGGTCATTTACTGTTATGTCCTTGGGATAAATTCCTAGAAAAATCTACCTAGGTCAAGAGAAAGTGTATTTCGCCTTCCTAGAAACTGTTTCTGGTTAATCCCATCAGTGCCCAGTGGCTGGTTCCTGGCTTTTTACTAGGTACCATCAAATTTACAAACAAGCATCAGCCAATTTGATGGGTTAAAATAAGGTCACCTTGCCGGGCGCGGTGGCTCACGCCTGTAATCCCAGCACTTTGGGAGGTGGAGGCGGGTGGATCACGAGGTCAGGAGATCGAGACCATCTTGGCTAACACGGTGAAACCCCATCTCTACTAAAAATGCAAAAACAAATTAGCCAGGTGTGGTGGCGGGCACCTGTAGTCCCAGCTACTCGGGAGGCTGAGGCAGGAAAATGGCGTGAACCTGGGAGGTGGAGCTTGCGGTGAGCCGAGATCGTACCACTGCCTCCAGCCTGGGTGACAGAGCGAGACTCTGTCTCAAAAATAAATAAATAAATAAATAAATAAGGTCACCTTGGGGTAGGCACAGTGGCTCACGGCTGAAATTCCAACACCTTGGGATGCCAAGGTCGGAGGATCGCTTGAGGCCAAGAGTTCAAAACTGACCTGGGCAACATAGAGAGACCCCTCTCTACAAAAGAAACTTTTAAAACTTAGTCAGCTATGGAGGCACGTGCCTGTAGTCCCAGCTACTTCAGGAGGCTGAGATGGGAGGATTGCTTAAGCCCAGGAGGTTGAGGCTGCAATGAGCTTTGATGATCACTATTACACTTCAGCCTGGGTGACAGAGCAAGACTCTGTCTCTTAAAAAAATTTTTAAATAAGGGCATCTTGCTGCTAACATGAGCATCTTTTTATTACTAGGGGGTTGAATGCTCTAATCTGGTCAACTGCCAGGAGCAAGCTTAATTCCTTGGACTCCCTTGGAAAATGAGATCTGGCATTAAACTCTCTTAGAAGAATAGGTGTTTAGCTTCCAACACGTCCCACAGCCAAAGCCCAAGCTCTCCCTGAGCTATGATTCCCAGTGTGACCAGAAGATGCTGGCATCAGAACCACCTGCAGACATGGCCTCTTGGCAAATTCCAGTTCACAGGCCCACCCCAGACCTACAGATCAGAGTCTCTGGGAGCGGAGACTGGACATCCGTATGGAATTCCACAAAGACCCCTGACCAAGAGAGAGCCGCGCCAGTTCCTCATCCTTCAAAACTGGGCTGGATTATTCACAATAGCCACGATATGCAATCAACCTAAGTGTTTATCAACAGATGAATGGAAAAAGAAATGTGGCACATATACACAATGTTTTAAGGCTGAATAGTATTCAGCCTTAAAAAAAAAAAAAAAAGATAGAAATCCAGCACTTCAGGAGGCCAAGACAAGCAGATCACCTGAGGTCAGGAGTTCAAGACCAGCCTGGCCAACATGGCAAAACCACGTCTTTACTAAAAATATAAAACTTAGCCAGGAGTGGTGGTGGGCGCCTGTAATCCCAGCTACTTGGGAGGCTGAGGCAGGAGAATCTCTTGAACCTGGGAGGCAGAGGCTGCAGTGAGCTGACATCAAGTCACTGTACTCCAGCCTGGGCGACAGAGCGAGACTCCATCTCAAAAAAAAAAAGATAGAAATGTCATTTGCAACAACACGCGTGAACTTGAAAGACACTATGTTAAGGAAAATAAACCAGGTACAGAAAGACAAATATGCCATGATGTCACTTATACGTAGAATCTAAACAAGTAGAACTCATAGAAGCAGAGAGTAGAATGGTGGTTACCAGAGGCTGGGAAGATGGAAAATTAGAAAAATGTTAGTCAAAGGATATAAAATCTCAGACAGGAAGAATTAGTTAAAGAGATCTATTGTGCATCATGGTGGTGACTATAGTTCATAATAATGTATTGAATACTTGAAAACCACGAAGAGAGTAGATTTTAAGTGTTCTCACCACAAAAAAAAAAAGCATAAGATAATGAATATGCTAATTAGCTTGATGTAGCCATTCCACAACCTATGCATAAATCAAAACATCACGTTGTACACCATACAGATATACAATTTGTATTTATCAATTTAAAAAAAAAACTGGGCTGGTCAGCAGTTGAAGTTCTTTCTTAGGAGGCACCAGAAACACCTGCTGAATGAACCAACAATGAATGAATGAAGGAAAGAAGAAGAAAGGAACAAATTGCTTAATTAACTGACCAATGAATTCATGAATGAACAGATGAGCTAATGTGTCAACGAATGAAAAAGATGAGTGAGTGGGTGGGTTAATAAGTGAGTGCCTATGAGCAGAAAAGGAGTGTTGGTATCTGGCTTTTTACTAGATACGATCAAATTTACAAAGAAACATCAGCCAATTTGGTGGGTTAAAATAAGCTCACCTTGGTCCCGGCATGGTGACTCACGCCTGTAATCCCATCACTTTGGGAGGCCTAGGCGGGAGGATCACTTGAGTCCAAGAGTTCAAGACTGACCTGGGCAACATAGAGAGAGACCCTCTTTCTACCGAAAAAAAAAAGAAAAGAAAAGAAAAAAAAAAACTTTAAAACTTAGCCAGGCGGGGAATTGGGGGACACAGCAGAGATGGAAGCCTGACAGCCTGCCTTGCTGTCCTTCTGCCACCCAGGTTGCACACAGCCTTAGGAGGAAGAGACACAATCAACTTCGCATATCCACCTCCCAGGACAGTGCATCCCAGGACGGGAACACCAAACTGCCCCCACAATGATCTCCCAGACACAAAATAACAGATTTTATGCTTTCTACACATTTTTTCAAAGGATTTTTATATGTGCCCTCTACCTACAATTAAAATAATTATTTGTGGGAAGAGGAAGGCTTTCAGCATCTGAAAGAAAATCACACAAGCTGCTGGGTAAATGAACACTTGCCTTCTGAGTAAGCAGAATGTGTTTTGGAAATCTCCAGCAGTGACCAGGGATGTGCACAGCTTGAGAAGTGGAAGCTCTTTTTTCCCTCGCCTCTCTCTCCTTCCTCCCCTTCCCACCTTTTCTTTCCTGTCCTCTCTTCTGCTCTCAAATCCTTTTCCTAAGAAGGGCTAGAGTCCCAAGGAGCAGTAGAGAAAAAAAAAGCAACTCACCACACCCCTATGCTCTCCACTGGCTGGTGTCTCTGTCCCGGTCCTACCAGCCACGTAATTTGCAGGAACCATCCCTGCACCTCCTGCACCACTGCCCCTCTCTACCAATCCTTGTCCATAGGTCAGAGAAACAAGAGTGGTCCACAGGTGCTGCACAAAGGCCTCCGTTCTGAGGTCCGTGCTATCTGGCTCAGAAGCTGTGCTCAAAACTTCGTGCCCGGCTTCTTGGGGGATCCACAGGCAACTGGGGTTAGACAAGACCTCTAACTCAGAACTCAGACCTCAGCTGCTGGAGACAATGTACTTTCACAAGTCAGGGCATGGGCCACCAACCAGGGGCACAGATGGGACACATTGCTATACTGGAGTGATGTTTCATCTTTGCAACAGGACACACACAGCCCTAGGCTAGGGGAGACTTTTCTCCGGAGGAAACCCAGGAATTACTAAGTGTTTGGAGGAACAGAGGCAGGATGGTGCACTTCCGGGTTCTTCTTCACCACCAACTCTTCCCATGTGTGCGAGAATGCAGCTGACGCCCGGGAAGGTGCAGATTAATCAGGCATGCACCAGGTGATGTCAATCTGAGGAGAGCAAGATTTACCTGGTGGCACCTGCGGAGCGGCCTTCCTGAGTCTCTCACTCCTGTCGGGACGTCGGGACAGCAGGAACTCCGTCCGAGGGCCCCACGGGGGGACTCTGCCCGCCTCCTTTGCCGGAGGCGGACAGACTTCTCCCCCACACCTTAGGTTACCAAAATAAACTTGCAGTTTTGCTCCTGACCTTTGCCTACTCGCTGGTTCTTTTGTGCTTGCTCGGCAGGTCTTAGAAAAACCAAATCACTAAGTATCATTACTCGTTTCTACAATATTCTTTTTTTTTTGAGATGGAGTCTCGCTCTGTCGCCCAAGCTGGAGTGCAGTGGCACCATCTCCACTCCCTGCAAGCTCTGCCTCCCGGGTTCACGCCATTCTCCTGCCTCAGCCTCCCGAGTAGCTGGGACTACAGACGCCTGCCACCACGCCCGGCTATATTTTTTGTATTTTTAGTAGAGATGGAGTTTCACTGTATTAGCCAGGATGGTCTCAATCTCCTGATCTTGTGATCCGCCCCCCTTGGCCTCCCAAAATGCTGGGATTACAGGCATGAGCCACCACACCCGGCCTCTACAATATTCTTGTAAATAGATGATCCAAAATGTGGGCAGTTTTTCCGGTCCTTTGCTCTAACAGCCTTCTAGAATACTCCTCCCAGCCTGGCCACACACCTGGAGCCTCTGAGCCCTGGGAAGGCAGGGAATGTTCAGGCCTAGGAACTCTGTTGATTTTATTTCTATTTTAATAGTCTGAGCATTGCCACCTTTGTATATAATATTTTCTAATTTTGTAATTCTGTGGCTAAGAAACTGTGGTTACACCTGCGGCTGTCCCCGTTGCAGAAGGCAAGCCAGGGTGGCAAAGATAAGGACATTCTCCCCTCAGCCCCCAGCCTTCAGATCGCCTCTCAGCCAAATTGCCCCTGGTTCCCGGGTTCTCTCTGTCTTCTGGCCAGCCCTGTTTCCTCACCTTCACGGGACACGATCAGGCCGGGTTTCTCTTTTCTCCAATGTTACTTCAAGTTCTCGTCATAAAATGGAATGATTCCAGTGTTTATGCTGTTAGCTACATTTATCTTTAAGAGCAAGATGTTGAGTTTAGTTTTAATGATGAAAAAAGCCTTTCAAAGGATAACTCATTGAAACTCATTATGCACTATAAAGGCCACTATTTAAAGATTTGGTAATTCCAGTGATGATCTTTTTAAAGCAGATTTATAGCAGAAAATAGTTACATTCTTTGGCTTCAGTTATAATTTTCTATTTTGTAATTTAATACTCCTTTAGTTTATATTTGCACATTAAAAATATAGCATCTAAAAGTCCATCATTAAATACTTTTAATAAGTGCAATAAATAAGTTTTACAGTGTGCATAAATCTAAAAACAAAACCCAACATAAATTGTTAATCTTACACTTTTTCTCATTAATTGCAATACATAAACATATGTTTTATACAAAGATATTTGCTACAAAATAAGTATAATAAATACAGTTTACCACATGTATTAATCTTAATAGTTACAAGCTGTTAATCTTATATATTAGGTAATAATTTGCAATAAATAATTGTTTATTATCTTGATGTTTGCTTGTCTTGGGTTCTAGCAATATGCAATAAAGAAATGCAATTTTGAATAATTTGATTGTAAGACGGCTGGGAAAATACTGTATGTTATAATTAGCTGGGAGAGGATTCTAGTCACAAAAGCAAGCATGGAGACGGGGTTCAATAACCCAAACATACGTTATTGAGTCCATAAATAATTTTAAAAGTTAAGTTCAGTTTCAAACAAAACAGAATTTTTTAAACTTAAATGCAATTAGTGAAACATTTCACATTCTTTAGTGCTTTCATCATTACACATTCAAAAGGAGATGAAGAAAGCTGGAAGCCCCGTCAAAACCGCCAGCCTCCAAGCTGAGATAGGAACATGGCTGCCTTTGGGAGTAAGAGTGGCCTGACGGCTCGTCCCCATCAGCCAAGGGCTCCCCTTGGCCTGGAATACACCCTCCAGAAGAGCTAGCAGGTGCACCCACAAACACAGCACCCTCCGTACCTCACCTTCAAGCTGGCACTTGCTGAACTGCACACGCATTTTTCTAAGAGAGGTTGCCACCTATACTGAGCTTAATAGAAATGGTTAATCTTATATGTAAAGGTAATAATTTGTCATAAATAATTGTTCATTATCTGGGCCTTTGCTTGTCTTGGAGTTGAGCCGTATGCAATAAAGCAGTGCAATTTTGAGTAATTCGATTGTAAAACTGCTGGGGAAACATGGTGGATTGTAATGAGCCTAGGAAGCCTAGAATGAGCAGGTTGGTTCTTTTGGGCCACAGACCCCAAAGAACCAACCTGCCAGCTCTGGCACATGCAAAGCCCAGGTCCTCACCAGCAATTGCACAGGTTCTTTAAATATTCTCTTCAAGAAAGAGAGTGAACCAGTTTCCCCTTCTCATGTTTCTGCCAGAGTAAATGTCACTCAGAGAAAACCAGTCCTAGATGAAGTGAATCTTGGTCCCTGGGAAAGGCTGAGGTGACCCCAGGGCAACTTAGTCCCACCAAGCCAGCTGATTGGCACCAAAGGCTCACCTGTCTGCCTGGAACAGGTGGGGCCAGGGGGTCGCTTCCTCCAAAGTGACCCTGACACTGCTCCTGGCAGCAGCTGCATCCTGGCACATCCCTGCAGGCAGAGAGCTGGGGCAATCCTGGCTAAGAGGAGGCTGTGGGGTCAGGGAGCAAGGACTCTGTGCATTTCGCCTTCTTAGAATCCCACAGGCACAAAGACTCACTTCAAGGAAACCTCCCCTAAGCCAGGAAAGGAAGGGAGGGAGGGTGGGAAGGAAGAAGGGAGGGAAAGGAAAAGAGAAGGAAGGAAAAAAGAAGACAACGAGGAGGAGAAAGAAGAAGAATGAATTTTTTAAAAAACAGAAAGAAAGAGAGAGGAAGAATGAATGAAAAAAAGAGAAAGAAAGTGAGAAAGAGAGAAAAGAGGGGGAGGAAGGGAGGGAAGAGAGAAAGAAAGCAAGGAAGGAGGGAGGGAGGAAGGAAGGATGGAGGAAAACAGAAAAAGAGGAGCAAGGAAGGAGAGAAGGAAGGAAGAAGGTGAGAAAAAAGGAAAGGAGGAAGGGAGAAAGGAGGGTGGAAGGAAGGGTAAAAGGAAGGATAGCGGGTAGGAGGGAGGGAAGTGGGAAGGAAGGAGAAAAAAGGGGAGAGGAAGAAAGGGAGGATGGAAGGAAGGAAGGAAAATGGAAGAAAGAAGGAAGAATCCTAGATCCATTATAACCATGAACAGCTCTTCCTAATATAAAAAAGATCAGCACCCCACAAAAACACACACATACACACCCTGACATGCATCCAATGACATGAGTCTCCATAGCAAAGCCCACTTGCAGTGTGTTCCTGGCAGTAGCTGCGGTTTGTGGTTTTAACATCTCGCTCCTTCTACGCTCCTGGTATTCAGCGCACCTGCTAGAGTGGGCCTGGCTTCCCCTCTTAAGGCACAGCTCACACCTGGAGGGTAAGCACTCGGCCTGTTCTCTGCCTAGGCTGGGCATGGCACAGTCCACAGCCTGGGAGGGAGCCGTTCATCAGGGTGACAGAACGGTTCAGTTCAAGGAGAAAGTTCCTGCCTAGGGCTGGATTTCAGGCAGGGTAGGTTCCCAGGAGCAAGTGCCGTGAGCCTGAGGCCCCAGGCGTCTGAAGACACCACAGGTCTCCCCCTGGTGTCCTCCATCCCAGCAAGCACCTGCGATCCACTCGCGCTGAGCCAGGGGCCCTGCTTTCAACCGGGTTGGAAAGGGATAGAAGCTCCCATCTCCTGCTCTCTTCCAAAGACAGGCAGCTCCAGCAAAACCCCCAGCCCTCAGGCGTCCCTTTCGTGGGGTCCCCGCCCCTGTCCTGGAAATGAGACCCCAGGTCCAGGATGCAGCTGGCATCGCAGGGGAAGGGACTTGCCCCCACCCTCCACCCGATACCATGACCTGGAAGAGGCCTTCCCGAGGGTCAGAAGGTCCGCAGAGCCCTGCCCCATCCCAGCCCATCAAGGGGACGGCGTTTCAGGGACATCCCTGGATTGTCAAGAAATGCTGGCTCATCCGGACCCCTGGGGAGCCCAGCACGAAGCCAGGAGCACCCTGACACCCCGAAAACAGGGAACCTGGGGCCCTTCTCGAACTCAAGGGAAAGGAAAGGGAGCCTGCCAAGGTCTGCTTCTGCGAGACAGCTGCCACCAAAACCCGCGCCGAAGGCCCCGCAGGGCCGCCCTGGCAGCTGGAAAAGCGCCTTCCTGCTCGCCCGAGGATGCAAAAGGCAACCGAGTCCCCGGGCGGCGGCGGGGCGACTGCGGAAATCACGCAGCCAGATGAAGCTCATAAATTTCCCCTATGAACAATTGTTTTCATTTCCCTCCCATGCCACTAGATATTATAAGTGGAAAGCAAAACACAAGTAAATATGTTCATTCCGCTCTTGCGATCGGTGATAAACCGGAGGCGGCCGAGGCCGATAGAGGTCAGCGGGCCGCGCGCCGCGGGTCTGCGAGCGGACACTGCCACCCTCCGGCCGTCCGCGGGACTGCACCGGCCCCGCCACCGGGCTCTCCCGCCCGCTCGCTGCCCGCCGACATTCGCTTTGCGCCCTTCGCTCAATGTGCGTGCAAATTACAGGGACATTCGAAAGGACAGAGAGCTCCCATATTTAAAATAATCATTTTTGTTCATCATAACCTCTCTTCCAGAGATAACCGCTCTTATTAACGTTTTCGTACAATTCTCTCCTGTCTTTATGTGCATTCCATGATGTTTTCTTTGTACCTATGAAATACAAAGCTGTTTCTACAATATTAAACCTTGATTTCGTAGGTAACACTTCAGCGAAAGTTATTGTCACACAAGATGGCCTCACAGATATATTTTGAGGGGCTGTGTAGTATTTCAACTTGGGACTGTACCAAAAGTTACTGAACCATCTCCCAACTGTTCATTTAAAGAGTTTCTAACGTTTTCATCATTGTGCATAATGCTATCACTGAAACCTCTATTCAAAAACTTTTGTTCACATTGTTAAGATAACCCAATAAAGGCAGAATTACTAAATGAAAAGAAATTAATTTTTTTCTTTAATGGAGTCTGGCTCCATCCCCCAGGCTGGAGTGCAGTGGAATGATTTGGGCTCACTGCAACATTCGCCTCCCTGGTTCAAGCAATTCCCCTGCCTCAGCCTCCTCAGTAACTGGGACTACAGGCACGCACCACCACACCCGACTAAGTTTTATATTTTTAGTAGAGACGGGGTTTCACTATGTTGGCCAGGTTGGTCTTGAACTCCTGACCTCAGGTGATCTGCCCATCTCAGTCTCCCAAAGTGCTGGGATTACAGGCATGAGCCACTGTGCCCAGCCGAGAATTAACATTTTTAAGGTTCTTAGCAGCATTATTATTTTCTAGATGTATAATACTTATGTGGAGAATATCATTTAAAATGACAAGTGAATATAAAATAGTGCTCAAATGACTGGTCAGAAAAACTGTATCACCAACATATCAGTCCCCACTCATCTCATCTTGCACTTGAATGCAAGGCCAATAAAAATTCCATCAAAGCTTTTTTGATATTTGTCACACTGATTCCAAATTCCATGTGAAAGAGTAAGTAAAAATCTCCAAAATATATTTTTGTGAAAAAAGAGAGGAGACTTGCTCAACAAGGTATTAACATATATTGCAGAAAGCTACAATAATTAAAACAGTGAAGCACAAAATACAGAGTTCAGAAGTAGGATCCAAATAGGCAAACACTGATATTTTAACATAAAGGCATTTTGTATCAGTGGGAAAAGGATGACTGATTGATGAAGATACAGGTACAATCTGCCACTCATTGAGAAAACAAGACAAGTTAGTGGCCTACCTCATACCACATATTCAAATGAATGCTATAAGGATTAAAGATTTAAATTTTTAAGTGAAACTATAAAAGTGATATTTACATATATGGTAATAGAGAAGTTCTTTCTAGGTCCAATTGCAAAGGCAGAAGCTAAAAACTTTTAAATGCCCAGATTTGAGGTGTACAAATTTAAAATATCCATATGTGAAAAATATAATTTTGAAATTGAAAGGTAAACCAACACTAGGAGAAAAAAAATACTTTCAACGTGCATAACAGAAAGAAGGTTAATGCTCCAGGGGTGTAGAGCTTCCTCACAAATGAAGAAGAGACAAATACTTCAATAGAAAATATGAATTGGAGACAGCAATTCACCAAAAAAAAAAAAAAATACAAATGATAGACATACAAAAGATGTTTAGTCTTATTAGTAATCAAAAGACATGCAAATTAAAACAAAAATGAGAAAATTTTGTCCCTATTTTGGTAAACACAGAAACAATGATTTTATTGTTAAGGGATGGACAGATGAATCCTTTCAAAACCACGAGTGATGCAGTAAATCAGGTAAATTTTATAAAGGGTAATATGACAATATGATCAAAATTCTTAATAACACACTACCCAAAGATTCTACTTCCAAAAGAATCTATCACAGATACCTGCAAAGATTCACCTGTAAAGTTGTTCATTGCTATCAGAAACAAACCAAATGTCCAACAAAATCTAGGCGACTAGATTTTACATAGATATGTAATATCATAAGAGAGATAATACAATCAAGTCCTCAATAGTAATGCTGTAGAAATTAACATTTAAGGATTTCTTAACAGTTAATATTCAAGAAGTTCTCATAAAATACTATTTTGTAGCAAAAAGCAAGTTACAATGTAGCCATGCTTTCTACTCACTTAGAAAAAAAAAAACCTGTAAGGTATTCCTTTAAATAATAATAATGGCAGGTGGGCTACAAGTAATTTTTAATATTCTTTTTGCTGCTCTAATATTCCTTTTTCTTTATGTATTTAACAATTTGTTATCAATTGTTAAGGAGAAAAATAGTTTTTAGTGGTTTTCTGGAAATACTGTATTTTACGTTCCCACCAACATTACTTGAGAGTGTTTGTTCAGGCCAGGCAAAGGGGGCTCATGCCTGTAATCCCAGCACTGCGGGAGGCCAAGGCGGGAGGATCTCATGAGGCCAGGAGTTCGAGACCGGCCTCCATTCAACAACAACAAAAAAAAAACTAAAGAAAAAAAAGACAATGCTCATTCATTTGCTCATTTTTTTAATCAAATACTCTCAAAACACATTCAGATCAAAGCACGTTCAAGCCTGGCCACAGCTGTAAACAAGACAAAGCCCTGCGCTTGCAGAGCAGTCCATAAGCTCCACGGTTAGGAAAACAAACAAGGAACAAACCAAGAAAGCAGCCCCGGGGGGGATGTTCCTGGCCTTCTGTGGAGGGAAGCAGGGCGAGAGGCACTGACGGGCTGGGGAAGGAGCTATGCTAGGGAGGGGTTCTGGGAGGGCCACTCAGAGGAGGTGGCGGTGAGGAGACCTGAGTGAAGTGAGCAGCGAGTCACCTGCGGATCTGGGACAAGCATTTCCCCGAAGACGGAACAGCAGGGCGAAGGCTCGAGGAGGGGAGGGGCTTGGTGTGCCTGAGGAACAGCAGCACGGAGCCCCTTGTGGCTGGAAGGGAGAAGGCGAAGGAGGAGGCGGCAGGAGGTGACATCAGAGGCATTGGGGAGGGGACGGGTGGCAAGAGCCCAGAGAACCTTCTGGGGCACAAGATGGAGTTTGGATTTTCTTTTGAGTATGATGGGAGCCGTTGGGGACTTTGTGCGTGAGAGCGACGAGATCTGATTTCATTTTCCCAGGATACCGCCTACTCCTCTGGTTGAGAATGGGACCCAACATGCCCGAACTGCAGCAAGGAGGCCGATTCAGGAGGTCACTGCACCAGCTGGGCTTGGCCTGGAGTGGCCTGGTGCGGGGAACCTGGCGGCACTGGCGGTTCACACTTGCTAATTGAGTAAGAAACCGTCGTAGGGGTGGAATCTTGATGTGTTTCTTTTTTGAGCCTCTTGTCAGCTGGAATGCTCCGGTAGCTCATCCCTCAGGAGATCTGGATGTCCCTGAAAATAGAGAATCAGGCTGAGGGGGTTGCCCTCAGGATACACCACCCCCCATCCTCCCCAGCCCAGAAATCATCTTGTGCATTGTCCTTGAGTCCAACCAAAACGCTGGACAATCAGTGGCTAAACTAAGACAGAAGAGCGTTCTGTTGAAGCATGATCCTCACCTACAGTTGCAGGAGCTTTCGTGTCCACCTTCACAGGTGTCAGCATAGAAATCATGCTTTTCCCAAAAACACACATCCAAAGTTTTCCTGCATCCAATGCACCATGTCCTGGAAGGAAACACAAAATCTATGTGGTCTTACACATTTTTTTCAGGGTTTGGAGATTAATAGATTTCCAGGACTTATTTCCTCCTGGGTTCTAATATCATCCCACTATATTTATATGAGAGGAAAATGATGGCTTTCCTCCTCAATCATTTTAAAGTCATTATCATCTTTTGTATGATAAAAATTAATCAAACTGTTTTCTTAAGATAATTCTTGTAAACTTGAGGTGCCTATTTACAGGCCCGCACATCTTATGTCCCAGAAATGACACTCATCTTTGCCTCTCCTGTTTCCATAGTCCCATTTCTTCTACTATTAACTTTTTTTTTTTTAATGATACAGGGTCTTTCTCTGTTGCCCAGGCTGGAGTGCAGCGGTGTGATCACAGCTCACTGCAGCCTCGACTTCCTGGGCTCAAGCCATCCTCCTGTCTTAGCCTCCCAAGTACCTGGGATCACAGGTGCACACCACCACACCTAGCTACATTTTTTTATGTCTTATGTTTTGTAGAGAAGGGGGTCTCACTATGTTGCCCAGGCTGGTCTCAAACTCTCAAGTGATCCTTCCACGTTGGCCTCCCAAAGTGCTGGGATTACAGGTGTGAGCCACCCTACTCAGCCCATAATCCCATTTTACCATGCACTTGGTCCCCAGTTTCTCAAGAAATCTGTGTCTGCCCTTGCCCCAGTCCCTCCCTTGGGAAGTTGCTTCTTTGTAGCCAGAAAAAGCCCTTGGGGTGATGGAGGATGGGGGAACTGTGGGCTGGGGCCTGAGGACATAGTTTGAGGCAGGTCCTGTGCCATCTGGGGGCTGAGACACTGGGGTCAAATATGTCAGAGGTAAATTCACGACTTCCATTATCCTTGCCCAAATCTGGCGGGACTGCTGTTTGCGCACCAGGGGGATGACAGGCTCAGGACGAGGCTCTTCTGTGCAAGGCAATTTGGAGATTCAGCCAGTGCCCTAATGCCTGACGTGCCACCTGGTTGAATGAATACAAAGGCAGCAGGGGAGGAGGTACTTGTGCGGATACAGGTATCAGGGACTCCAGGTGGGTGTCACTAACCTGAAAACCCATCTGTCCCAAGTAAGGCACGTGATAAGAGAAGGGCATCTCCAAAAGAATACCTTGGGCACAGTGCTAGTGCAAGACTCCCCCCGTCCCCGGTATTGGCATGGAAAAGTCTCCATGCCGGCAAGTGACACTCAGCACTGACCAAGGACATCTTAGTACCAGCAGTCTCTGACACACACAGCAGACCTCCAAGGTATCACAACTGACCACAGCCCATCCCAGAGACGGCAGCACCACAGCAAGGCAGCCACAGCATAAAGTCAGAAGGTCCTTCCACCCCAACCGCTGCAACAAAGGCACTTGCTTACAGGAAGCGGTGAGAACATACGTGGTTACACGTATGGACACGCACATCGGTGAGCATCTCTCCTCTGGACTTGAATGCCTCTGCTCTGCGCCGGCACTCAGCGTGATACCTGGCACATGGTAGGCACTTAATGAGTGTTTTCTAAATATAGGAAGGAACAGGGGGAATGGAAGGACTGTGTAAACACCATCCAGTGGCTTGTTTCTCTACCAGTTTCGTATCCAGAAGGCAGCATGACATTTCAGGGTGGAACTCGGGCCATGTTGTCAATTTCATACCGAGCATCAGCTGTGGGGGGAAAGAAGGACACGCATGCCCAGGCGGCTGGGTGGTTTTACCTCCATAAAAATCACCCTCCAAGAGACACTCCCCAAGTTCTGCCAAGGAAGGACACAGCAGAGGGGATCCACCTGCCTTCAAAGGTGGCCAACAAAGCAGATGCCAGTAGGCTTGAAGCAGAGCCCTTGCCACCCACTTGGCAAGCAGGTAAAGTTGGACGAACCCTGGTCTCTGTTGCCCCATCTGTAAGATGGCACTAATTACCTAAGCTTGTCCCCAGACTCTAATGACTTAATGAGCATGAAAGCCCCTCATTAGCCAGAGGGCTAAAGGCATCGTTATCCCATGTTTAAAGGACGCCGTTTGCCACTGGACAGAGCAGAGGAAGAGGAAAAGGAAGGAGCCAGGAGCTTGAGGCTCTTGGCCCATCGCCTATCAGCATCACATCTGAGCCTGGGATCTCCAGCCCTGGGCTCCTGCCTCTCCTCACAGGGACCCAGAGCTGCTTGGAGGGCAAGCCCCCAGTGAGTGCTCAGAGCAAAGGAGCCACTGCAGACACTCAGAGTGGCAGCCCCATGTGTGCTCCAAGTGACCGCCTTTTACCTGGTGCAAGGAGCAAGGACACAATGGGTGGAAAGCGGGCAATGAGGCCTCCCCATTTCAAAAGGCTCCTCCCAGTGGCTCGACCAGACCCCCACAGAGGGCCTCTCCATGCCCTTCATCAGAGAGCAGATGTCTCCACCACCACCAGGCATAGAAATCACCTCCAGCGAAAGCTGCTCAGCTCCCTCCGTCTTGGAACAGAGTGGCAAAGGCATGAGAGTTGCTATGCATTCGGAAGTAGACAAGCACATGTAATAAACACAGAGAGGATCTGCCCATTTTTGGACCCCTGCATTAGATTCCTAAGCAGATGCTCTGCCAAGCTCACGCCGCAAGATTAGTGTGGGAGGGACTGGAGGAAGGGCTCAGACACCCGGACCCGCTCTCTCCCACCAGGCTGCGTGTCTAGGAATTGTCTGTGTCACGTTGCTCCTGTCACTAAGAGAGGGCCCACAGGGACGAGATCCCGCCCCAACAGCAAGCCCTGCCTATGTTAAAGGCAGAGCCTGCATGAGTCAGAGCCGACTCCCGCACCCTGTGGCCTGTTTGGGGGCTGCCCCGTCCCCACCAAGGGTGCCCTCTCAGTCACCTTCACTGCACTCAAGCTTACCCTAGCACATTTTAAACCAGGAACGCTCTCCCTTGAGCTATCTTCTAAGGGACTCGAGGATGAAACAGTGAAACTGGAGACTGGCAGGAGTTCACTGTCAGTCTGGGAAAAGCAGATCCAAGCAGCCATGAGAAAACCCCGGAAGCAGTCAGCGAGGAATCGAAGTCCAGTATCAAGTGGCCCCAACCGAGCCCCGGAGAGCTGAGCAGAGGCCTGTGTGGCTGGGCAGGCAGGGGACATGTCCTAGAGGGAGCAAGCCTTGAACTTGGGGTCTGTAGAACTTGCCCTTCTGACCCAAGGGTGACCACAGAGGAATGTTAAGTCAGCACCCCTGGCCCTGGACCATGCCTGATGGCCTGGAGGAGTTTGCTTAACCTCTCCAAGCTGCCCCTTGGAGACTATAAGATCACGAACCTGGACCTCGTCCCACCCAGGAGATGCCATGAGGAACACAGTCCCCACAGCTCACAGGAAGTTGCAGACCAGAGGTGAAAGAGCGTTTTGCTGGGAGATACGTTAACCACCCTGAAAGTTAGGGGATTCGCCCAGCATCCAGTTCTACACAGCTCTCACCTCACATTGAGCACCAAAAATCTCAACAATCAAGGTAAGTGCAATCTCTTTAAAAATCAAAATTAATGCATTTTTCAAAATCCATAATGAGCAAGATTATCACAATTTTAAATCAAGACAAGCTCTGACCTTGCTACCTCACTCAGCACGACCTGGCCGTTTCACACTCTCACAGGACAGAGCACGCCATCCTCATTTCACTCACCACCATTGTCATTAAATATTCATCGGAGTGATGGTTGGATTCGGTTTTGCCCCTACAAGGGCGAAGGCGACGTGCTTCACTAGTCTTTGAGTACCTGGCACGTGGCTCACAGTTTGGCACATGGAAAAGTGGTGCCCAGGGAACACCCAAATGAACATTGTTGATGGAAGTTGACCCTGAAAGCTATGCCGAGAGCTCTTCTCTGCTCAGATGCCACGGCGGACTTCTGCTCGTAGCCCTGGGGGACTCTCCACTCGACCCGATCGCTGCCACTGTACAAGCTCCTGCATTCCCGAATGTAGAAGCCAGACCTGCGTGTGTGTGTGTGTGTGTGTGTGTGTGTGTGTGTGTGTGTGTTTGTTTTTGAGACAGGGTTCCATTCCCATCGTCCAGGCTGGAGTGCAGTGGCACCATCTCGGCTCACTGCAACCTCTGCCTCCTGGGTTCAAGCGATTCTCCTGCCTCAGCCTCTCCTGCCCAGGCCAACTGGGATTACAGGCGCCCACCACCACGTCCTGGCTAATTTTTATATTTTTAGTAGAGATGGGGTTTTGCCATGTTGGTCAGGCTGGTCTCAAACTCCTGGCCTCAAGTGATCCATCTGCCTTGGCCTCCCAAAGCGCTGGAATTACAGGCGTGAGCCACTGCGCCTGGCCCAGAGCTGGGTTCTAATGACCCTTTTCAGTGCAGAGCCGATGGGATGCGGTGGAGACACAAACAATCCAGCAGGTCCCGGGACAATGTGTGACTGATTTTCTGAGCCTCCCGGACTTGTCTCCACCTCACACAAGGGCCACTGCCAAATGGCCGTGGGAGGGTGTGTCCTGCCATTTTGGGCACTTGGGCGGCTGGGCTTCCGCCCCCAGGAGCCAGGTTGGATCCATTCCAAGACAGTCACTCTCTGTCCACTTCTTCACAGAGAATATTTCTATATTGAGAAGTTTAATTTGAGGCCAGTAGGAATCATAGTGTATGGGTTTGCCTGAAACAGGCTCACATGCAGGCAATGGCTAAGTAAAAATCTCCAAATAGTCATGCCCTATTTTTGCATTTTTATGAGTTCTTTGAAAGGAAAAGAGAAGGGGTGGGGGGGGGAAGAAATTAAGAAATAAAAGACTGAGCACAGTGGCTCACACCTATCATCTCAGAGCATTGGGAGACCAAGGCGGGAGGGTGGCTTGAGGCCAGGAGTTTGAGATCAGCCTGGGCAACATAGTAAGACTCCATCTTTAGAAAATAAAAAGAAAAATAAAATATTTTTAAAAAGAACAAGATGTTTCCCTGTCCTTACCTGACCTCCCAGTTTCAGGGGACTTAGGAAGGGAGGGGAAAGTGCAGGGGGCCTCCTGCAGGGGCAGCCAGGTCATGGGTCCTGCCAAGAGCCTCTGCCCAGCTCCTCTTCGGTAAGTGGGCATTGGCCCCCTCCTCTGTATGCACCATTCTGTCTCCTCTGACTTGGAGAGACAGCTTTGCCTTTCTGCCTCAGAAGATGGAAAAAGGGGGGGAAGTACCCCAACATGTAACCATTCACTCCCCCAGCTCCTGGGAAGATGCCCAGCTAAGAGGTGCCCAATGCCAGCGGGCCCAGCACTGCCAGCTCCCAGGGACCCAGGCCAAGCCAGAGACTGGCCTGGGTTCATTGTAGAGGGGAGATGGATGAGGAGAGAGAAGCAACATGCAGTTTTAATTATTTGTTAAAAACGTGGCTGGGCACGGTGGCTCACGCCTGTGAACACCTTGGGAGGCCAAGGCAGGCAAATCACTTGAGGTCTAGAGTTCGAGACCAGCCTGACCAACATGGCAAAACCCTGTCTCTACTAAAAGTACAAAAATTATCCAGGTGTGGTGGCGGGCGTCTGTAGTCCCAGCTGCTCGGGAGGCTAAAGCAGGAGAATCGCTTGAACCCAGGAGGCGGAGGTTGCAGTGAGCCAAGATCATGCCACTGCACTCTAGCCTGGACAACAGAGTGAGACTATATCTCAAAAAAAAAAAAAAAAAAAATCACGAACCCTACCAAAGGGTCAGTCTCTCTTTCAGAAAGGATATTAGGTGCCATTTTCCTGCTGGAAGCCCCATAAGTCCCCATGACTCCTCAATATACAATTCAAAAAAGACCTCCAAATTGCCACCTGCTGTCATGCTAAACATTGGAACGTTCTGCTTGACCTTTTATTAACATTTTTCTAAACCAATATGTTTGGTGTGGTGGTTTTGTTTTTTTTTTTTTTTTTTTTCTTTTCTTCTTTCTTTTTTTTTTTTTTTTTTTGGCTACAAGCACCCCGAGGAATTATGAAAAATACTTTTTTCTGTAGTTTATCCCATATGCTCTTAATAGGCTCACAAATATAATACCATTATAAAAAAGAAAAACTGCCAACTCTGCTAAAAAAATTGTCATAACACTAAATTATTATATAAATATAAAAGGAGTGTGTCTGTAAAATATTCACTCAATGAACATCCCAAGGTGATGGTTTTGCTATGTTGCTTTTATTCCTGAGAGATCCATAACGTACTTGGATATGCCACATGTCACCACATGAATCAGGCAGTTAATACATGTGCTTTTTAGAAGCAAGGATGTCTTCCCGATAGAATGTGCTATAAAAAAAATGTGGAGATCCGGCTGCTTTGTCTGATAGGCATAATTTAATGTCTTGCTTATAATACTGCATCTTAAGGAAAAATACACACTGTCCTATGTAGTTATTTACAATATATTGCTAAGTCTATGCAAATATGTTTCCCCGAGCCTGGGATTATATAACAAAGGTCAACAATGTTTGAAATATTTTGAAGCATATTCCCAATATGCGCGGTGTATGGTGCTAATATCCAATATATGCACATATATCTTAATATATTTCCAGATCTTTCTGTTCATTGTTCTCTCTGTAGCTTCCCACAGAATACTATTAGAGAAATATTTTCTTCTGAGTAAAGCCAAACATTGCCTATCCATCTTGGAAAAATTTATTAAGGTGGCTAATTATGCGGTCCTTAATATTGCATTAGTAGGGAGGTTGCTTAATGCCACTGCGGAAGAGAAAAAGATAGAAGGCAGTTCAATAATACTGAAACCAGAGATGCAATACGTGCAAAAATCAGCACACACCTATGTCATCCTATTTTTCTGCCCCAGATTTCCAAATCAGGCAATTCCACTTAGGGATCACATGTGTGCCTGTGCACCTACACGCACACACACACGCACACACATGCTTGTGATCTGGTGTGCACAAAACCAATATTACAAGTCACACATTCTGCTTCTCCCTTCCAAATATTTCAGATTTTGCCCTTATTTTCCTGAGGGGCATTTTGTGATCACCTGTGCCTTTCATTCAAATCACTTCCTTCAAGAGAAAAAAAAAATGGTTTGGCTAATTGCACAAGAGTAGGGAAGAGGGTTGTGGAAACCAGACCTCTGCTATCCAAGCCGCATCCAGAAGACAGCATAAAAGAGAGATTTGTTTGCATGAAGGATATATGAAATCTGAGCCCTCAATTCTGTCTCCCATTTCAAATTATATCATTCCTCTATCATTCTCCAGTCACTGGGTTGAACCAAATTGAGAAGACTACAGTCAAACAGACACCAAAACAAGGGACTGAGGTCATTAGAAAGAGGCCGATCCCCAGAAAAGATAACTCTTCCCTGGTAGGTGGACCAGGTTGGACTTTGCAGGTGGCTTTTCGTATCTGTGCTGCTGTGATGCTGTGTAGCTGTCCCAAACTCTGGGCCGCAACATCACCCAGAGGTTGATTCTGGCAGCTTCAGACTGCCTTGGTATTCAGGGCCCTCGAAAACCCCCAGGCTAAATCCTTCCAGCCAATCCACGTTTTAAGACGCTACAAAAATCACCCATTTTCAAGGACTAATGGAGTATGTCTAGATGCGGCTATGGAATTGACGTATTTTTTTATAATCTTTTTCCATGTTATCAGTCCAACCAGCCACACAGCCCACCTGATGAGGATTTTTAAAAAGAGCCAAAGCTGTGAAATCTGATGCTTTGCACCTCTATCACCAGCAGAAATGAGTTATCTAGAAGCTTCTTGAACAGAATTCTCTCAGGAGGCGAGGCACAGTGGCTTATGTCTGTAATCCTAGTACTTTGGGAGGCCAAGGCAGGAGGATTGCTTGAGGCCAGGAGTTCAAGACCAGCCTGGGCAACCCATCTCTACAAAAAAAAAGTTTTAATTAAAAAAAAAAAAGAGTTATCTCAGGAAGGCAATCAGACACACAATGGAAGCCTCCTCATGAGAAAGTCAGCTCTGCTATTTCTCCAGAAGGGAATATCATTACCAGAAATCCATGCCTATAATCCCAGCACTTTGAGAGGCCGAGGCTGGTGGATCACTGGATCCCAGGGGTTCAAGACCAGCCTGGGCAACATAGTGAATGAAATCTTATCTCTTTTAAAAAAAAAAAAAAAATTAATGATCTTCTTGCTTGACTCTGGCCATGGTGTTTCCTGAATCCCCGTAATGATCCCACAAAGTGTGGGGGAGATGGGAAGATAGAACAATACATGTGTACACTGAAGACAGATCCTATTTCCTCCTAAGCCATCAGCTGCTTTATGGAAACTTCCAGAAGGTTTTGAGGAAGGGTTTTCACAAGGGCCGAGAGAGCTGTGAGCATCTTTGTTCTCCCACTGGAAATTCAACTGTATATAAGACAGAGCAAATGTTAAATCATTTAAAGAGAGCTATTTTTCATAGTTTCCAGTACATAAGTGTGTTTCAGTACATGTTATTGTAAAATAGTGTTCCTACTTACGTTCTTATACATCTGTTGTTGTGTTTACTCATCCTTTCGTTCTGACTTTTAGAAATAGCAATAAATCTATTTTTTAATCCCCTCTGCTGATGACTGATTATTCATTGCTAAAAGGGATGGAAGGAGGTCCATGTGAAGAGTGATCCGCCCTCCAGAACAAGCTCCACTTTCACAAGATAAACAGGGTCCGGGGAGATTCCTCTTTTGTCCTGGGTAGTTTATGCAAACTAAATAAGGACTTGGTGGCAGCTCAAATAAATATAAATTACCCTCCAGTGGAAATTCCAACCACTTGTTACAGTCAATTTCAGCGAGGAGGAGCCAAGGGTGACATCTACACAAACAATACAATTCATTTCTATACTGCATCCCTAATACAAAGATCGCAAAGGGCTTCGCAGGAGTCGGTTGTCACTGATCTAAACCAAACAGGGTGGAAGCCAAGAAGGCAGAAGGAGGAGGAAGAGGAACTGCTGCTTCTGGACCCTGGGAAGAATCCCAGCTATAATTGAAATCCCACCAAAGCAAGTGCCTAGAGAGGTGTGTAAGTCAGGATGAGGCAGGCTCGTACCGCTGCAACAAACAGTCCCAAAATCTCAGTAGTTTGATACAAGTGTTAATTTATTTATTTTTTTTTAAGTTTTTAGACACAGGGTTCTGTCGCCCAGGCTGGAGAGCAGTGGCTTAATCATGGCTCACTGCAGCCTCAACCTCCTGGGTTCAAGCAGTCCTCCTGCCTCAGCCTCCCAAGTAGCTGGAATTAACAAGCACATGCTGCCACACCCCACCAATTTTTTTTTCTTTTTTTGTAGAGACGGGGTCTCCCTCTGTTGCCCAGGCTGATCTCACATTCCTGAGTTCAAGCAATCCTCCTGCCTTGACCACTCAAAGTGCTGAGATTACAGGAGTGAGTCACTGTGCCCTGCCACAGTGTTAATTTCTTGTGCTGAGAGTCTGGGAGACTCACAAGGGCAGCTGTCCCACATTCCATGTGTCTCAGTGATCAGGCAGTATTGTTCTGCAGCTCCTGTATCTTAACACAAGGCCTCTGTGGCTGCCCAGGCAGATGAAGTGAAAGAAAGCCATAGTCAGTCACACGCAGGCTCTACTATGCTTTCACCAGGAAGCAGCCTTTTGACCAGAATAAGGCACATCTTCCTATTTGCAAGGGAGCTGGGAAATGTGGGAGAAGAGAAGGTCATGTCTGGTGAACATCACTGATTCTACCCCAGGCGACAGACAATTTCACAGAGCCACTCATCGCCTGGGGATTGCGGAATACATCACAAAGGACCCTCTAAGCACTTTCCCTAAACTATTGTGCAATATGTTTGCCCCCTCTGTCTACAACTAAACTGTGCTTTACCTGCGTTCCTTGGGCTAAGTGATGGAGCACACTTAATTTCCTCATCTGTAAAATAGGGATACCAGTGCCAGTCTAACAGGCTACTATGAAGACCTAAGACAATGCATTTATAAATTGCACATCACTAATGCACACGTGTGTTGGTGGAAATAACAGCCATAGCTACTGGGCTAGCATTTCAGCATGTGGGGCAAGGAAACCCTGGTTCAATGCCTAGAACTTAGCATCCAGAGTAGTCACCGAATGGTGACCCCCATCCAGTTCCACCTGACGTCTAACTGGCTGCTTTGGTGGTTGCTTGTTTTTAGTGCCTTTCAAATTTACCTCTGCTTTAACATATCTGCTGATGATATGAACGTCTTTACTTATGTCTACTGGTTCTTTCCTTAGAGTACTGGCTGGGAATTTTTTTGTTTTCTGAGTTGGAGTCTCACTCTGTTGCCCAGGCTAGAATGCAGTGGTGCTATCTTGGCTCACTGCAGCCTCTGCCTCCATGGGTTAAAGCGATTCTCCTGCCTCAGTCTCCTGAGTAGCTGGGATTACAGGTGTGCACCACCACGCCTGTCTAGTTTATGTATTTTTAGTAGAGATGAGGTTTCACCATGTTGGCCAGGCTGGTCTCAAACTCCTGACCTCAAGTGATCTGCCTGCCTTGGCCTCCCAAAGTGCTGGGATTGCAAGTGTGAGCCACTGTGCCTGGCCTACTGGCTGGGATTTTTTTAATGAGCTTTTTAATGGCATCTATCCCAGATACCTTACAATGGGATTCCCTTGCAGGTGCTTCCATTCTCACTTAGCCCGTGGTCAAACTTGTCTATTTCGCCACATGCAAAAGTGAATTCCAATGAATATTGGAGAAGGCCACAGGGTCTGGTTATTTTTCCAATCACATAATGCTGATTTTCTTGTTTTGTTTTGTTTTTGTTTTTTTGATTTGTTGTTTTTGCTTTGTTTTGTTTTTTGTTCACCACATGTATTGCAAACTCTTCTTCCTAAAAGCTTCTTGGCATGCAGTCATCTCTGGGTCACATCAGAAAGGACCAGTTGCAAACAAAACCACCTTGAGGCTGGACAAAAGGGAAAGAAGGAGATAGACTCTTTCTTGCTGGGTTCTTTTGGAGATGGCATGGCATAGCAGGGTGAAATAAACTTGGCTTTGAACTTCAGTTTCAATCTCAATTCTGTCGTTTGTATACGTGCCCTTAAACAGATGGTACCTGATGTAGTTTAGGTATTTGTCCACATTGAAATGTCATGTTGAAATGTAATTCCCGATGTTGGAGGTGGGGCCAGGTGGAAGGTGTTTCGGTCATTGGGATGGATCCCTCATGGCTTGGTACTGTCCTGGCAATAATGAGTGAGGTCTTGCAAGATCTGATTGTTTAAGAGTGTGTGGCTCCTGCCCCTTCTCTCTTGCTCTTGCTTCTGCCATGAGAGGTGCCTGCCCCCTCTTCGCCTTCTGCCATGATTGGAAGCTTCCTGGGGCCTCACCAGAAACAGATGCAGGTGCTATGCTTCCTGTACAACCTGCAGTACTTGAGCCAATTAAACCTCTTTTCTTTATAAATTACCTAGTCTCAGGTATTTATTTATAGCAGTGCAAGAACAGCCTAATACAATGTCGTGTTTTGGGGCCTTTCCTGGCAGGAGAGGAGGGCGGTACAGGGAGGACTCCATAAGACAACAGGCCAAGGACTACGGCTTGGTGGGTACTGAGCATTTGATGAAGTCTAGTTCTCTTACTCAAGCTTCAGGTGACACACTCATCACAGGGCACCTGAAGTATCATAGGACTGTGCCAGCGGAGGAGTCATGGACAAGTTGGTACAGGATGTGCACAAAAATAGTATCCTCTTTATAACTTTCTGTTGACAAAAATGGAGCCATCTCCAGAAATGAACCATGAGACTTTCTCATGGCTTGAACTCTGACCTCCAGAAATGCCCTCCAACAGAGCTGTCCAATAGTGGGTTTTCCTGCCCGACAGCCCAGCACTTTGCCACCTGCTCCAATGCTATGGTAGGCGACCCCGGCAGCAGGATTGGAATGATTATTGAAGTCATTGCTTCATTCTCAGACTACACCAACCAATGCCCAGTTCAGCTTTCCCCACCAGTCTCTTGGCTATTTCAACCAAATTACAAAAACACGAAGATAAAATAATTAGAAATGCTCATTTGTCACTGAGAATCTGGCAAGCAAAACCTATATTTTGCAAGCAGTTTTAATATTGTACTTTTTTGTGCTTTCCTAAACTAATTTAGCCTACTAATTTTCTATAATTACCTGCATGCTCTTAGCTTCCGCTGGTCAGATGAGTTCTGAGACACTTATATAACTGGCATTAAAAAGATGCATTTAGCGGCTCAGATGGTTAAAGTAACAAAGCCTATAGAATCCAGAGGTTATTGTATTCTCCCAAAAGTACTTAAATAATAGCCTAAAATCTGAAGAATTACTTTAATACTTCAATAAAAATAACCCAATTCAAAACATTTTCAAGGAAACAGAGTTCTTTGCTCTAGGCTACCGAGTAATGGCTGAGAAAAAGTATATAGCCTGTCACTTCTGATTAGAGAACTGTGCCTCTGTGCTTTGAATGAGGGGCATGTCTGGTAATAGGAAGTGCAGATATTAAAGTTAATAAAATAATGTGGAATACGATATATATGAAACTTGACCAAGTAGAGCACAGAATATAACATACATTACCCTGTTCAGTCAACTCCTGTGGCCCGGCATCTAATGACAAGCTTAATTTCTGTTTCCAATGAGAGTACAGCTAAAAATACAATTTCCAGATTAGACAAATATTTTATCCGACTCCCTAACAAATGTAACCAAGAATGGCTGACATGTCTACACAGATGCCCAGCGACCATGAGAGGGAATTACTAGGATATTGCAAACTGCTCAGCCTCAAAAGTCCGTGAAACCCCATCATCTTTGAGGTCATTATAAATAATTAGTTGCAGACACGGAGATGTTGAGGCTTCGCAACTAGGAAAGGACAAGGGTGGGTCCATTTCTCTCCTGCCCTGGGAGGCTCTCAGCTCCCTCTCGGCACAATTAGGCCTCCCCAAACCATCCAGCATCAAGGCCCCTGAACACCCATTATTGCATCTTTAATCTAAAACCCCAACGCCAACCATAATGGTTTTTGTTTTTCGATACATTAACCTTCAACTTGTATTTTCACTATTAAATAACCAGCCTGAGAACCACCTAGAATTCTTTTTTCCCAGTCACCTACAAGAAACCATGCAGTCCCCATGATGTGACCCTCTTAAGGGATTTAAAAGCAATTCAATGAGCTAATCTCAGTAAACCTAGAATTAAAGTTCTTGTTTCCATATTTCACTTTCAAAATATTTAGAACTTTGACAGATATGACATTATGTTTTCATTAAAACAGCTGATTTCAAAATGCTGCTCTGTGCAGAAACGCCATAAACAGTTTATGATGAACTGCCACGCTCTTAATTAAAACAATAAATCCAGCACACAATATTTGTGCAGCCTCCGGTCTGACCTTTGCCTCTTGCTATCCACCACCAAGCCGCGGCTGCGTTCCCAACGCCAGACGTGGAAGGTTTTAAAACATGATCTGAAAGGCACTAAAGATAAAATAAGAGAAAACGTACCATTAGTCTTCGCAGTTATGATTAATTCAGTTCATATTTTACAATCTGGTTATGGAGTAAAACTGCAGACTTTACATCAAGTATTTGCCATTCACTATACCTAATGTATAAAAATGCTTGATATTTTAGAAAATGGCACCGAGCTAATTCACCACAACCCCATGAAGGACAGGAATTGAAATAATAAAAACAGAGAGTGATTCTCTATCCATCCAAAGCGAAGAGCGGATCGCACTCATTGGACGGTCAGCCTTGGACGATAAATATGTCGATTGCAGCCCGGCTTCACCACGCCACGTTTATCTCTGTGCCGTGAGATTTCAGATTAAAATATTCCCTAAATCTCTCACATCTGCTTCCAGAGCAGGCAACAAGGGTATTAATTACCAAGCAGTAATGACAGTAAATTTGTTTCCCTGGCCTGCAGTCACTAAGCTAACCTCCAGACTTGCCATCCCCAAGGACAGAAACGATTCTGAACTCGGGCTCACTCACTGGCACCCCATAGAGAGAGAGCACTGGGCTGGCTGGGGGACCATTTTGCAGCCTCTCCGTGGAGGGATGCGTGGACAGCCAGCATCTGAGTTCCAGGAGAAAATGCTCCTGGCTGTCTTTGGAGCAGAGACTTCCTGCAGGAAGGGGAGGCAGTGTCCAGGCACCTTTGAGGGCATGGAGACCTACCTCGTGATGCCCTCAGCAGGCTGGCCCCCAAGATACCTCCCCATCACACCTAACATGAGCATATGTCCCCATGCCCTTCCTCCAGGCTTTGTCTACCTCCTTCTCTGTCTTTCCAACCCTCTGTCCCCACCTGCTCCACATCCATATGACAAACACATGTACACAGTACATGGACCCATACAGAGCTGAGGACAGCAAAGCCTCTGAGGCTGGGAGACCCGGGATGACAGTGAGTGGGACCCAGCTCTGCAGGTCCTTGTCTGAGTTGCAGGTAGAGTGCACCACGGTTCCAGAAAGATGGAGGAGAGGAAAGCAGTGATGGCCACGGGAGGCCTTGCAGGCTCGCAGCCCCGGACCTGGGTCCCTTCTGCCCACACTAGAAACAGTAGAACCCCAGGTGGGCCACCTCTCTCTGCGAGGGCAAGACCCACACATTGGCCTACCTGGCTCCAGCCTTTGCTCACCTCCAAAGCCTATCATGCCTTTCCTCTCCCCTCTCCAGGACCCTTACTTCCCTCCAAGGGCTCCTTCCAGCCTACACAGCACAGTGGACTTAAAACTGTCATCAGGACCTGAGCCCTGGAGGGAACCAATGCTACGCACCCTGCCTGCCATGGAGCCTCTGAATCAGCTTCCAGGGAAGGGGCTGCCAGAGCCTTTCTCCCATCTGGCCCTAAAGACATGCCTCAGCCCTTGTTTGGTTGGGGAATTCTGTCCCAGCCATCCTAGCTGTGAAAGGGCCCTGCAGGAAGGTTGGGCTCTGGGGGTCCCTGAGCACCATCCAGGGCTTCTGTGCTCCCCCGGCCCTGCCCCACATGCAACATGGCTCTCTGCCGGGGTTCTCACTCAGTGTCCTCGCTGTGTGTGTGTGTGTGTGTGTGTGTATGTTCGGATGGGATCTCATTATGTTGCCCAGGCTGGTCTTGAACTCCTGCACTCAAGCGATCCTCCCACCTCGGCCTCCCAGATTGATTGGATTATAGGCGTGCACCATCATGCCTGGTCAAGCCTACAGCACCCAGTATTCCCAGGCAGTCTCCCATCCAAGTACTATCAGGCTCCAACCCTGCTTAGCTTCCAAGATCAGATAAGACCGGGCACATTCAGGGTGATATTAGGGTTATGCCTCACACTTTCAATCGAGCATCAGAGTTGGGATTGGGCCCATCCACCCCCCTGTCTTCACAAAATAAGGTACCCTAATAGCAGTTACACCCCTCTGCCCCCCACCAACTGCCCCTACACCCAGGCACTTGGACCAGAAGGAACAGCCCCAGACCCTGGGCACCTGCTATCCCACCCCCTACATTTTCCAGCTGTGCGGCCCACCCTGGCCCACATGGTCACACTACATGTATCCCTGGGATCACAGTGGCTCCTGTGAATATCACCATTTTTTAGAAAACTGATAGACCAGAGGAATAAAGTCGCCACCCTGAAGGCAACCAGTGAATGAGTGGCACCACGGAATTGGAATTGAAACCCACACCCAGCTGAGCCAGTGTGGCTCACACTTGTAATCCCAGTATTTTGGGAGACAGAGGCAAGAGGATCACTTGAGGTCAGGAGTTTGAGACCAGCCTGGCCAACATGGTGAAACCCCATCTCTACAAAAATTACAAAAATTAGCCAGGAGTGGTGGCGCATACCTGTGGTCCCAGCTACTCAAGAGGCTGAGGCAGGGGGATCACTTGAGCTCAAGGGGTTGAGGCTGCAGTGAGCCCTGTTCGTGCCATTGCACTCCAACCCAGGCATGCAGTCTCACTGCAGCCTGAGAGTGAGACCCTTTCTCAAAGAAAAGAAACCCACATCCTCTGCCTTTAGGGCTGATGGGCCCTGATGGTAATGCCCACCACCATGCTATGCAACCCAACCCTCGGTCAGACCCTTGAGTTTCTCAAACTGAGGCCCATAGATACATTCTCAGGGGTTCATGACTCCTTTTGGTAAGTTTTATTATTATTATTTTTTTTTTGATACAGAGTCTCTCTCTGTTACCCAGGCTGGAGTGCAGTGGTGCGATCTCGGCTCACTGCAACCTCCACCCCTGGGTTGAAGCAACTCTCCTGTCTCAGCCTCTGGAGTAGCTGTGATTATAGGCATGCGCCACCATGCCCAGCTAATTTTTGTATTTTTAGTAGAGTTGGGGTTTCACCATGTTGGCTAGGCTGGTCTCCAACTCGTGACTTCAGGGGATCCACCTGCCTTGGCCTCCCAAAGTGCTGGGATTACAGGCATGAGCCACCGCGCCCAGCCAGTAGGTTTTAATTTTGTGAGTGTTTTCACTTAGCGCATTCATCTAAAAGAAACAATGAATATAAATAAATTCTGGATGACCCGGGTGACCAACCACCAGGTCATCTCCATGCACAGTTTGTGTTTTCCGTCGGAACAGACATACCTTGTTTTATTGCGTTCACTTTATCGAACCTCCCAGATAATTGTGTTTTTTACAAATTGAAGGTTTCTGGCAACCTTGCATGGAGCAAGTCCATGGGCACCATTGTTCCAGCAGCAGGTCCTCACTTCATGTCTCTGTGTCACATCTTGGTAATTCTTGCAATATTTCAAGCATTTTCATTACTGTTATACCTGTTATGGTGATCTGTGAGCAGTGACCTTTTATTTTATTTTTTTTTTTTGAGATGGAGTCTCGCCCTGTTGCCCAGGCTGGAGTACAGTGGCACTATCTCGGCTCACTGCAACCTCCACCTCCTGGGTTCAAGCGATTCTCCTGCCTCAGCCTCCCAAGTAGCTGGGATTACAGGCACACACCACCATGCCCGGTTAATTTTTGTATTTTTAGTAGAGACAGGGTTTCATCATATGGTCCAAGCTGGTCTTGAACTCCTGACCTTGTGATCCACCCACCTTGGTCTCCCAAAGTGCTGAGATTACAGGCGTGAGACACTGCACCTGGCCCAAGCAGTTATCTTTGATGTTACTCTTGTCATTGTTTTGAGGTGCCAAGAACTACACCCACATAATACGGGGAATTTAACCGATAAATGTGCATGTTCTGACCACTTCACCAACTGATTATTCCTTCATCTCTCTCCCTCTCCCCAGGCCTTCCTATTCCCTGAGACACAACAATATTGAAAACTGGCCGATGAATAACCTAAAATGTCCTCTAAGTGTTCAAGTGAAAGGAAGAGTCACATGTCTCTCATTTTAAATTAAAAGCTAGAAATGATTAAGTTTAGTGAAGAAAGCAGGTCGAAAGCTGAGATAGGCTGAAAGCGAGGCATCTGGTGCTAGTTAGTCAAGTTGTGAATGCAAACAAAAGTTCTTGAAAGAAATTAGAAGTGCTACTCCAGTGAACACACGAATGATAAGAAAGCTAAACAGACTTATTGCTGATATGGAGAAAGTTTGAGTGGTCTGGATAGAAGATCAAACCAACCACGACATTCCCTTAAGCCACAGCCTAATCCAGAGCAAGCCCCTAACTCTATTCAATTCTATGAAGGCTCAGCAAGGTGAGGAAGCTGCAGAAGAAAAGTTGGAAGCTAACAGAGGTTTGTTCATGGGGCTTAAGGAAAGAAGCCAACTCCATAACATAAAAGTGCAAGGTGAAGCAGCACGTGCTGATGGAGAAGCTGCAGCAAGTTATCCAGGAGAGCTAAGATTACTGAGAAGGTAGGCACACTAAACAATAGGTTTTCTTTTTGTTTGTTTGGGGTTTTTTTGAGATGGAATTTCACTCTTGTTGCCCAGGCTGGAGTGCAATGGCGTGATCTCGACTCACTGTAACCTCCACCTCCTGGGTTCAAGCAATTCTCCTGCCTCAGCCTCCCAAGTAGCTGGGATTACAGGCATGTGCCACCATGCCCAGCTAATTTTGTATTTTTAGTAGAGATGAGGTTTCTCCATGTTGGTCAGGCTGGTCTCGAACTCCCCACCTCAGGCGATCCACCCACCTCAGCCTCCCAAAGTGCTAGGATTACAGGTGTGAGCCACCATGCCTGGCCTGTTTGTTTCTTTCTGAGACAGAGCCTCACTCTGTCACCAAGGCTGGAGTGCAGTAGCGTGATCTCAGCTCACTGCAACCTCCGCCTCTGGGATTCAAGTGATTCTCTTGCCTCAGCCTCCTGAGTAGCTGGGACAACAGGTGCACGCTACCATGCCCGTCTAATTTTTGTATTTTTAGTAGAGACAGGGTTTCACCATGTTAGCCGGGCTGGTCTCAAACTCCTGACCTCAAGTGGTCTGCCCACCTTGGCCTCCCAATGTGCTAGGATTACAGTCATGAGCCACTGCACCCAGCCTAAACAATAGATTTTAGATTTTCAGTGTAGACGCAATAGCCTTCTGTTGGAAGAAGATGTCATCTAGAACTTCCATAGGTAGAGAGGAGAAGTCAATGCCTGGTTTCAAAGCTTTAAAGAAAAGGCTGGCTCTTGTTAGGGGCTAATGCAGCTGGTGACTTTAAATTAAAACCAATGCTAATTTGCCATTTCAAAAATCCTAGGGTCCTTAAGAATTATGCAAAATCTACTCTGCCTATGCTCTAGAAATGGAAAACCAAAGCTGGATGACAGCACATCTGTTTATAGCATGATTTACTGAACAGTTTAAACCCATTGTTGAGAAACACTGTTCAGAAAAAAAAAATGTATTTTTTTTCAAGATATTGCTGTTCGTTGATAACGCACCTGGTCATCCAGGAGATCTGATGAAGATATACGAGAAGATGAATGTTGTTTTCATGACTGCTAACACAACATCCATTCTGCAGCCCATATATCAAGGAGTAATTTCAACTTTCAAGTCTTATTATTGAAAAAAATACACTTCATAAGGCTATAGCTATGATTGATAGTGATTTCTCTGGCGGATGTGGGCAAACTCAATTGAAAACCTTCTAGAAAGGACTCACCATTCTAGATGCCATTAAGAACATTTGTAATGCATGGGAAGTACTCAAAATATGAACATCAACGAGAGTTTGGAAAAGGTTAATTCCAGGCTTCACGAATGACTTTGAATGGTTCAAGACTCCAGTGGAGGAAGTGACTGCTGATGTGGTGGAAATAGCAAGAGAACTAGAGTTGGAAGTGAAGCCTGAAGATGGGACTGAACTGCTGCAGTCTTATGACCAAACTTGAATGGATGAGGAGTTGCTTCTTATGGATGAGAAAAGATAGTGGTTTTTGAGATGGAATCTACTCCTGGTAAAGATGCTGTGAACATTGTTGAAATGACGACAAAGGATTTAGAATACTCCACAAAGTTAATTGATAAAATAGTGGCAGGTTCTGAGAGATTTATTCCAATTTTGAAAGAAGTTCCACTGTGGGTAAAATGCTATTAAACAGCATTGCACGCTGTGGAGAAATCTTCTGTGAAAGAAAGAGTCAACTGAGGTGGCAAAGTTCACTGTTGCATCAGCCGCTCCAATCTTCAGCAACCACCACTGTGATCAGTCAGCAGGCCTCAGCATCAAGGCAGGACCCCCCAACAGCAAAAAGAATATGACTTGCTGAAGGCTCAAACCATCATTAACATTTTTTAGCAATAAAGTATTTTTGATTAAGACATGTACATTGTTTTGTAGACATAATTCTATTACACACTTAACAGGCTACAGTATAGCATAAACATAACTTCTATGTGCACTAAGAAACCAAAAAAAATCATGTGATTCTCTTTATCGTGATATTTGCTTTATTGTGGCAGTCTGGAACTGAACCTGCAATACCTCCAAGATCTGCCTACACTCTTCTAACCATCAGGGACTAAAGGGATGGGAGCAGAATTAACGTGCAACTTATGCACTGGGGTTGAAGGAAGACCAAATGGAATTATAGAATAGAAGTTCATGGACATGTAAGCCCTGAGTTAGTCCAACCTCAGAGTGGGAAGAAGAGAGTCTCCTATAAGAAGACTCTCCATTGAGTCGCCTCTGAGTTTAGGCAAGTCCATCCAGGTGGGCAACTGGAATCTTCTCTCTGTTCTCCCTCATTCATTTCTTCTACAGCTTCCTTGGCCTCTTTCCATTCCTAGGTGTCCCCTCTGGATCCATGCCCCATGCTGGAGGGACAGCATCAGATCTTTCAGCTCCTGCATTACACTGAGGATTTTAGATATCCCAGATTCTTCAAACTGTACCAGTGACACTTTCTTGCTCATCTTGACAGCTCTGAGAGAATAACTTTCATGTGTTGTTATGCCAATGAATTATCTCCTTTTTATTGGTTCCTCTGGAAGGAATGATGGAGATAAAGAAAGAAGGAGGCAAGGAAAGAAGAAATCCCTACCTTGTCACCAGTGATATCATCACTCATCGCCATTGCTGGAGCATGGCTGAAACTCCATTTCTGGGAGCTGATTGAACTTCCTTACTCAAAACCAGACTTACATCTGAAATTCAGCCTGTTGATATTGTTGGGAAACACTTCTCCCAGAGTATCTGGGTGGGGTGGAGGGACTCTCACCTCCAAGTGAAAGGGATTCCCACCTCCAAGAAGAAAAGTGATGGAAGAATTGAGTCAGCTCCACCTCCACTCCACCCCCAAGATATGTAACATTACCAGTCTGGAAAGAATCCGGGTCATACTTGTCAGTTCCCAATTCATGTTGTAAATAACGGTTTTATTTCAGCGAAATAACATCATTCTTCCCATTAAAGGAATGTTGCTGTTTTAAAATGGTGCTGGTTTCATAACATTTTTGTTTTTAATTTGTAAGTGTGGCTTGGTTTTGTAGTTTTATAAAAGCTATAAATATAAGGAGTTTTTATCTACTTTGGTAAGATCTGTAGTCAGGACTGTTACTCTCATTTCTATAGAGGAGTGATGAGGATGAAATGAAAAATGCTCAGCTCCCTGCCAGGCACATAGGAAGAACTTAGTAATTGTTACTGAATGTTAATGTTGTTTTAGAATCATGTATATTACAACAAAATAATTTAAGTTACTATTGAAGGTCTGCAAATATTGTTTGCTTGTTTGCTGTTTTTTCAGACACTGTGTCTCATTCTGTTGCCCAGGCTGGAGTGCAGTGGTATGACCATAGCTCACTGCAGCCCCAACCTCCTAGGCTTAAGCAGTTCTCCCACCTCAGCCTTCCAAGTAGCTGGGACCATAGGCGTGCACCACCACGCCTGGCGAATTTTTTGCAGTGGAGGGGAGGGGTCTTGCTATGTGGCCCAGGCTAGTCTGAAACTCCTGGCCTCAAGCAATCTTCCTGCCTTGGCCTCCCAAAACACTGGGATTACAGGTAAGACTGACTAAGATCAGTCTTTTTTTTTTTTTTTTTTTTTTTTCTGGATAAGCTACATGAATCAAGCTTGAGGATGAAGGGGCTGAGCCACTGGGCCTCCAGGAGGCTGGGTCTCACTGGGAGGAAATGAGTCGGCCTAAAGAAGTAGCCATTAACTCACAAATGCCCACTACACACTGGGAGGGGTACCGTGTAAAGACAGGAGGTGGGAAGTGCAAGAGGGTGGAAAGTGCAAGAGGGTGGAAGGAGAAGAGAAAAGCAGATTAGAGCAAAGGAAGGGCATTAAGAGCACAGAGGGAGCTTTCTCACTCATCCCCATTGCTCCAGCATGGCTGAGACCCCAATTCTGGGAGCCATCTGAACCTCCTTACTCAAAACCAGACTTACACTGAAATTCTCTCTGCCCAGTGATACGGTTGGGAGAGCACTTCTCCAGGAGCATTTTGGTGGAGTGGGAGTTTCTCACCTCCAAGCCTTTCTACCTGCCAGGAACTCTACCTCTACTCCCTATTCATACACGCCTGATGAAATTCCACCCATTCCCCCAGATTCTCACCATAAGGAGAGAGCACCTAGGTCTATTTGGAGCTGGTGTGAAAATCTCCCCAAAGCCAAGGCACTGGTGGATTAATATTACCATTTCTTACCCTCTCCTTCTGGGTTATCAAGACAGACCGCAGAGTGGAGGCCTAGTACCCTGGGGGGTGGCATCTGCAGGATGGAGGCCCAATGCCCTGGAGGGTGGCATCTGCAGAGTGGAGGCCCAATGCCCTGGATGGTGGCATCTGCAGAGTGGAGGTCCAGTACCCTGGAGGGTGGCATCTGCAAGGTGGGGACTCAATGCCCTTGAGGGTGGCATTTGCAGTGTGAGGGCCCAATGCCCTGGAGGGTGGCATCTGCAGAGTGGAGGTTCAGTACCCCAAAAGGTGGTATCTGCAGGGTGGAGGTTCAGTGCTCTGGAGGGTGGCATCTGCAGAGTGGGGGCCCAGCACCCTGGAGGGTGGTATCTGCAGGTGGAGGCTTAATGCCCTTGAGGGTAGCATCTGCAGGGTGGAGGCCCAGTGCCCTGGAAGGTGGCATTTGCAGGGTGGAGGATCAATACCCTGGAGGGTGGCATCTATAGGGTGGAAACCCAATGTCCTGGAGGGTGGCATTTGCAGTGTGGAGGCCCAATGCCCTGGAGGGGTATTCAAGAGATCCACCCACCGCAGCATTCCAAAGTGCTGGGATTACAGGGGTAAGCCATCACACCTGGCCTTGCCAGGTGTTCTTAAAAGAAGAGATCAGGACACAGACACACTGAGGGAGACCACGTGAAGACACAAAGAGAAGACAGCCTCCTACAAGCCGAAGAGGGAGGCTGCGGAAGAAACGAACCCCCCAACACCTTGACCTGGGGCGTCCAGCCTGCAGAGCTGCCAGGAAGCACACTGCTGTTGTTTAAGCCGCCCCATCTGTGGTCATATGTTTGGCTGCCCTAGCAGACTCGTACACCTTTGGACCCCAAAAGTCAAGAACTGACGTGAACTTCCCTGTGTGCCACTGCGCTATCCCTTCCACCAGGCGGATCCTGCCCAGTTGGTCTGAAGAAAGTGGGCAAACACTGAGCGTCACCCCCAACCCCAGCCACCGTTCTGCCCCCTCGGACTCGCCCCCCAACGTTGGAGGTGGACGTGACATGGATCAGCACAGGGAGCCGGTGACCTGGGCCTCCCTCAGTGCTGACGTCAGTAGGAAGGACCCGGGGCAACCCCCATGGACATGGTTTGGATATTTGTCCCTCCAAATCTCATGTTGAGATGTGACTTCCAATGCTGGGGGTGGGCAGAGGGAGGTGTTTGGGTCATGGGGGTAGATCCCTTATGATGGTTTAGTGCCTTTCCCACGGTCATGAGTGAGTTCTCACTCTGTTAGTTCACGCGAGAGCTGGTTGATTAAAGGCGCCTCCTCCTCCTCTCTCTCTGGCTCCCTCTTCTGCCACGTGACATTGGCCTGCTCTGCCTTCACCATCCACCGTGATTGGAAGCTTCGTGAGGTCCTCACCAGATGCAGATCGGGCCCCCATGCTTCTTGTAAAGCCTGCAGAATCTCAGGTGTTCCTTTTTAGCAGCACAAAACAACTAATTCGTGCATGCATCTGCACTGGGTTAGTACTTCGTAGCGTACTTTTCACTGTCTGCCCAGGCACAGAGCAATGCTGGGTGCTGGGCGCTGGCCCCTCAGTGACTGTGAATTCCTGCAGGTGGCTAGCCCGGCTCCACGGCCTCCCCAGAGCAGCCACCATGCCTCCCCACACCACCCGTGCACCCAGGGACACCCACCTGCCTGTCACCTACCCCACTGCAGTGCTGGGCCCTGTGATGCAGGGCGGGAGCATAAGAACTCCTGGGGCTCAGCTTGGCTTTACAAGGGGACAAATGGACCATTTCATTTCCCTAAGTAGCCTTCCAGGAACACTTCCACACGGGGCTATAAAAGAAGGTTTAGAGCGAGGAACTTTTAGAGGGGCTTTTATCTCTGTGAGTGTCTATTGAGTTTTATACCCCTTCAGGGTATCTGATGACTGTGGGCGGAGTGGGAAAAGGCCTCTCATTAAATGCACGAAGGAAGGAATGGCCAGAAATGCCAGAAATGAGTTGGACTCTTTGCTCTCTGGCTTTCAGGTAGTTATTGGGAGTTTTAAAACTCAGCTCCCACGGGAGAGCAGGCAGGAGAGTCAAGAGCAGCGCCCTGTGGCCGCTGATGGTGATCTGGGTCCTAGGAGAGGTTCAGGCAGCGGCCTGCAGCAGCCCACCCCTGCCAAGGCCTCCTGAGGGCCACGACAGGCAGAGACAAGAAGCTGACCCACTGGAGGGGGCATGTCATGTGCACCTGCAGGCATGCAAGCCCCACAGACACCTGCACACGCGCGCACACACACACACACACACACACAGCATGCTTGCAGTCACTCCCAGGGCCAGGGTCACCCACAGGCACCTGGAAACATCCATCCCCCCTTCCTTGGACCTTCTCTTTGCTGGTCAACAGGCCTGCATCCAATTCTACCCCACAGGCCCTCCTTTCATGCCTCACCTCCCTCCTATCCTCTCTCTCTTCCCATCCTCGTAGTGACAACAGGCCATTTTCAGAAAAGGTGGCCAGGGGCAGTGCCATTGCTTCTGGCCACCACCTGCTGAGCACATCTGAGGACAAGCTGCAGTAGCCCTCCTGGGACCCAGGTCACTGGATTCCATGGGGCCGGGCCTGACGCCAGTGGCCAGGTGAGGGATGGCAGGCCTGAGAGAGAAGGGCAGTTTAGAACCCAGCTTTCACCTCCCTCCCTTCCAACTTAACAGCCAGCCACACCCTCAGGCTCTGGAAGGGAGTGTAGCCGGGTACACAATGTGCTCAGGTGCCCCCAGGTCCCTGCACATTTCCCCACTTGCCTCAGAACATCCCCTCCACTGCCATCCATGTGTTAATGCCAAACCATGGGCTCCAAGGCCCCAGTGTAGAAGCAAGGGTTAGAGTAGGCTCAGAGTAGCAGAGCCCAGCCAAGCGGTCACACTAGCTCTGTAGGCCACCCAGTCAGTACCCGCCAGAGCCAGGCACAGTAGCATGTTCTTGGGAACACGGGCTGGAGAGCTCTGACTCCAGCTTTTGCGCTACCTGCCCACTGACTCTAAGTCTTGGTTTCCTCATCTGTACAATGGGAGAGAATCACCGAAGTAAGTCGCTTCGCAGGCCTGTTGTAAGAGCAGGCAACACACTGCATAGGAAGTGCTGGGCACCACGCCTGGCCCATGATTTGGCTCTCAACTCCAACCATCACCATCTTGGCTATTTTCCTGGCTACCACTTTCCTACTAACACTGCATATCCTACCCAATGTAAACAACCGCCCAGTGACCCGCAAAAGACTCAGGCTTGTCCAAGAGCCAAGCAATCTACATTTTCCCACCAACCTGCAGGGACAAGCAACAAAAGCATTGGCCTACGCTCAGCTCCGTAGCCCCCACCCACAGGACTCCAGTAGCATCTGACCCTGGGCCTGGCTGGGCCCCATCTGTCTGGAAGTCTTACCCGGTTCTTTCTCTCACTCCGAGGCCTCCAGATAACCGTGGAGGCCAAGACAGCCAGAGCCGAGCTCGTGAAATCATTCCGTGCTGACTAGGAAGGACGCTGGCATTCCCGAGTCTATTTCCATCTCGGGACTCAGAAATTTTCCAGAGACACTCTTCGCACGGCGGTGAAGGCAGGTGCTTGCCAGAACAGTGCCCACACCCCCTGCTCCTAAAACCCTGCACCCCGAGCCCCCAGCGAACACAGGTTGTAACTTCAAAAATCAGGAAACGGAACATTGCTAATTCTCACGGCAGCATTAACTCATTCGCTTGCACATATGGGGTACTTGGATCCCAGTAGGTCTTCTATATATATAACTTATTATACAGTAGGTGCAACTTGGGAGAATTAATGTTGCTATAGGAACATTCGGATCAAGGCTGGCTTCCAGAGGGAAGAGAGAAAAAATAAGTTTTCCTCCTCAGTGTACTTCTCTGTTTTGAGTTTCAGAGAGGATGGAGTGGTGTAATCAAGTCAGATGAGGCAAGGAGGGGCTTCCCCTAGTGGTTTGGGGAAGGTGAGAATTCCTGGAAGCTGCTCGCTGGGGAGAGAAGACAGAAAAGCTCAGAGCATGAGCCAAGTGTCTTTGTGGCTAAGCAGACCAGGAAAGGGACTTCAGGGGCCAGATCCCCTAGCCCTGGCCAGCAGCTCCAGGCACCAAAGCTGGAACATAGCCTTGGGGTGACCTTCCCCGAGAACGGGTTGAAAGCCACCGAAAAAACAGAATCCTGTGCGCTCAATCCTCCAGCCCCACACCCCTACGTCTCATTTCTCCCAACTTTCCATCCTTCCCAGAGATAAGGTAAAAGCAAAGGGGAAGTTGAGAGTGAGTTTCGTGACCATTGGGAGGAGCCATCCCTGGCTGAAGGTCTTAAGCAGGCAGCGTATTGGAAGGTTGCGTCCACCATAGCCTGTGTAACTGAGCTCTGTCTTCCGGAGCGGCGACTTTGTGTCCGCCTGTGAATGCTCCACCTAAACCAAACGATTTGTTAAAAACCGGAGCGCTTGGCTCTAAACCTCACCTATTAGAGGTTTTCCTTATTAGTAAATCTGGATGTGCATCGAATCCCCCAAGGGGCTATGAGACACGTAATTCTACTATCTCCTTTGCAGATGACAGCGGTCCTAAATCGTCCTCCCCCACTACCTTCCCTGGCACATCTGGGGGACTCGGCAGGCCAAGGGTGTTGTGAAGGTCACAGCACAGCCAGATATGACACCCCACACACACCCCAAACACACACCCCAGGATGACTGCACCCCCTCCCCCTCCCCGCCCCAGGCAGCTGGGCTGGCTCCTCTCAGCTGCCTTAGCAGTTGGCACTGTGCTGGGCAAGAGGAGATGGCTCAGAAAGGGTTGGCTGCAGGAGTGGATGTTGAGCCCAAGATGGCAGCAAAGAGGGAAAGAAAAGATCCACGTTCCTAACACCATTTTCCAGCTCAATGTTCACCAGGTGCCCACTCGTAGCAGGTGCTATCTTATGCCTGGGGGATCCAGAGATAAATAAGATACTACCTCTGCTCTCAGGATGTTCACTGGCTGGCACAGTGGCTCACGCCTGGAATCCCAGTACCTAGGAAGGCACAGGTGGGAGGATTCCCTGAGGCCAGGAGTTCAAGACCAGCCTGGGTAATATGGTGAGACCCCCACCCCCCCATCTCTACAAAAAATAAAATTGTTTAAATTAGTCAGGCATGATGGGCCACGCTTACAGTCCCAGCTACTGGGACGGTACTGGGGTGGTGGAACTACTGCTTAAGCCCAGGAGGCTGAGGCTGCAGTGAGATGTGATTGCACCACGGCACTCTAGCCTGAACAACGGAGCCAGACCCTGTCTCTGAGAAAATAAAAGAAAATAAGAAGATGTTCTCAGTACACCTAGGGGAGGAGGAAGGAGAGGCCTGGAAATAAATAACCAAGGGTCATGTTTTGCTCCTGTCTCCCCAGGAACCAAGCCTAGGTAAGGCTGAATGGGCACCTGCAAATGCCCATGGAAGGACCATTGAGATGGCAGAATGGCAGGGACCCGCCCAAGGAGAAGTACCAAGCGTCCAAAGGAGCCTGGAGTGGTGGGAAATTCATTCTGAACAAGGAGGCATCGTCCCACGGGCTTTGGCCCGTCCCCTCCCACCTAGCCGACCAAAGGCAATTCGCAAAGTCCACCGAGAAGCAAAGCCTCCTTTGCCATTAGGTATTTCAGACACGTTCCACGCATCGCGATGGGCAAGGGGCCACCGCCACCCAGAGCTGCTGTTTTGCATTTTATCTGAAGCTGTGTCTACTTTTAAAAACATATATAACAGTGAAGTGGAATCTCTAAGCGCTTTCCAGGCCACTCCGCTCGGAGCTGCGTGCCAAACATCCTAACCGTTTGGAGAGGCTGAGTCCTAGAGATGGGGAAGAAACAGAACAGCCCCCTCCTCGGGGAAGGTGAGCAGAGAGGACATTAGCATTCTTCTCCTTCCTGCCTCTCAGATCGGATCATCTATGCTGTTAAAATAAAGGTGGATTTGCAGCATCCCAGAGTCAACAATTTGCCAAATTTCACGTCACAGACCAGCAAGGGAGATGAGTCTAATACACCCACAGATCCTGGTTACTCTCAGATGGGGGCAGGCAGTTGGTGAAGAGTTATCTGTTTAATCACCAAAAATCCAATGGGTCTCCCAGGCATTGCTGAGAGAGACCCTCTCCTAGAGCTCCCAAGCCCCTCAGAGCCTCCTACACATTTGTCACTCTGCTCTGTGTCGGAAATTCTTCTCTTTGTTCCCTTAGCTCACTTTAACTCAAGTGTGGCGTTTTTAATTCTGTCTGTGGCATGATTTTCAAATTAAGCAGTTGGTGTGCTGACAGCTGGTGTTACAACTGGCCTATTCCCTACCTCCCCCCACCCCACCCACAAAGAGCCAATGTGGTGGGTGCACAGCCTCGAAGGAACTCACGCACGTTCCAAACACCCATCTCCTCCCCGGGGGTGGTGGAGAGTTGTGGGGAGTGCTTCCGAAACGGGTGAGGGTGCTGAGAAGCTAAGACGGGAACAGCCTCTCACAGCCCTGGGGACATCCTGGGGTGGGACAGGACGCATCCGAAAACTACTACACTCCACTTTCCAACACGCCTCTCTGGGACACAGGTCAGGTCCAAAACACCCTGTCAGGACACCTCCACGTCCCTCATGGGTCAGGTCACAGGCCGTGGCAAAGCGCCAGCACCCCTGCAGTTCGTGTGTGTCCCATGGGCGTTACACGTGAGAATTCCAAGCAGAGTCTGATTTGAAAGTCCCATTTTTCTTATTCTTTTCTCTAGTTCTCTGTCTCCTCACAGCCCTGAGACTGCTATTCACCTGACAACCCTAGACAGGTGAAGGCATTCAATTTCCTGAGGAGTAGGCGTTTCCAGAATTTTGCGTAGTCCAGAGTACTCAGAAATGGTCCCTAAACATGGAAACAAATTTGTGAGGGCAACCCCAAAAGACCTGGCTTTATGGCATATGGAAGTAACTATGCACACTTCCAAGCCACATCCATGCCAATCGGCCAGCCACAGCCTGTCCCCTCTCCCACGCCCGCACCTCCTGTCACCTCTCCCATGCCCATTATTGCATACCCTTGTATGCAAAGCTTGCTAGCTTTAGAGAGTAACAAACAGAAGTGGTCTGATCCCTGATGCACATGCCAGCTACACCTCGGGCCTCTGGCAATTCTTGACATTGTCTAACTTACCATAGCAGATGTGCCTTGTTGTTTTTTTCTTTTCCTGGAGGCATTTTTATCACCTTCATAATTTAACCCATTTCTGAAACTAAGCAAATGTTGCATATCCTAGCTATAAAGTGGAAGTTTTGAAAATAATTTTTTTTAAGTAAGGAGTATCCTACATCTCAGAATCTGTAAATAAGTCAACAACCGTCCAGGCACAGTGTTTCATGCCTGTAATCCCAGCACTTTGGAAGGCCGAGGTGGGAGAAAAGCTTGAGCCCAGGAGTTGGAGGCTGCAGTGAGCTACAATTGTTCCACAGCACTTCAGCCTGGGCAACATAACAAGACCCCATCTCTACAAAAAATTTAAAAATTAGCCAGTTGTGGTGGCACACACCTGTAATCCTGGCTACTTGGGAAGCTGAGGCAGGAGGATCACCTGAGCCCAGGAGTTCAAGGCTGCAGAGCTATGATAGCACCACTGCACTCCAGTCTGGGCTACAGAGTGAGACCTTGTCTCTCAAAAAAAAATTAATAAGTCAACAATTAATCTAAGTGTCTAATGTCTTATTCATATCAATACAGAGCTGAGATTTCTGCGTAACAAAAAATTTTACATTCTCCTTTGTGAAGTTGAATAAAGTGTTCACAAGACCCTTCATCCAATGAAACTTTTCTTTGGTGCCTATGATTCCCAGGAAAATGCCCAAAGTCCCACCAATGCCTACAGAGCCTGCCTGCCTGCTTGCCTCCCCACAGCCATGATAGCCCAGGCCTCCCCTTCCCTGGCCTTTGCACTCCTTAAGCATGCCCGCCCCTCCCTGCTCCACTGGTAGCCTTGTGCCCACCACTCTTTCTCTATTTGACCAACTCTGCCTCATTCTTTTCATTCTACATAAACAATGATCCTTCAGGAAAGCAGACCTTTTCAGACGGTACTACAGCCTCTAAAAAACCCCACTCTTCCTTGAGAACATGTTTCATTCCTGCAAATACGTAATTCCTTGGGAAATTATAATTTTACTATTGTCTAACTTCATACGGGCAAGAACTATGCATTTTTCTCACCATAGTATCACTCACCCTAAACAAATCTGTAGTACTTAGCAGGTCCTCAGAAAATGTATTTTTTAATGGAGCATGAGTCTTCATTATTGAGTTATGCTCACAGTTAGGCTTTTAGAAGGAAAGGGGATGAAACTGATAGGTTAGACCTCATCAAAATTAAAAACTTTTGTTCTGCAAAAACTCTATGAAGAAGACTAAAAGATAAGCTCCAGATTAGCAGAAAATTGTTGCAAACCATCTCTCTGACAAAGGACTAGTATCTAGAATACATAAAGAACCCTCAAAACTCAACAGTGAAAAGGAAAGAAGCTAATTTAAAAATGAGCCGAAAAACATGAACAGATACTTCACTGACAAGGCTATACAGATGGCAGATAATCACACTGCTACAAGAAAGGGGTCTGGATCCAGACCCAAAGAGATGGTTCTTGGATCTCATGCAAGAAAGAATTCAGGGTGTCTATAAAGTGAAAGTAAATTTATTAAGAAAATAAAGGAAGAAGAGAATTGCTACCCCATAGACATAGCAGCCCTGAGGGTTGCTGGTTGCCCATTTTAATGGTTATTTCTGAAGATATGCTACACAAGGGGTGGATTATTCATGCCTCCATTTTTAGACTATATAGGGTAACTTCCTGACGTTGCCATGGCATTTGTTAACTGTCATGGTGCTAATGGGAGTTAGCAGTGAGGACGACCAGAGGTCACTCTCATCACATCTTGGTTTTGGTCTTTTTGTCCATCGTCTTTATTGCAACCTGTTTTATCAGCAAGGTCTTTATGACCTGTATCTTGTGCCAACCTCCTATCTCATCCTGTGACTCAGAATGCATTAACCATCTAGGAATGCAGTCCAGTAGTTTTCGGTCTTATTTTACCCAGCCCCTATTCAAGATGGAGTTGCTCTGGTTCAAACACCTCTGACAACATGAAAAGCAAAGTACATTTGGCAGCAGGTTTTGAAAAGTCTATTATCTTTATATTCAGAGATTCTACTTCTGCAGATTTCTCCAAAGGAAATAGAAATGTGCAAAATGATTTCAAGATCCAGAATGTCAAGTGTATGGTAGACCAGATAAAGAAAATGTGGCACATATACACTGTGGAATACTATGCAGTCATAAAAAAGAATGAGATCATGTCCTTTGCAGGAACATGGATGGAGCTGGAGGCCATTATAGTGAGCAAACTAAGGTAGGAACAGAAAAACAAATACTACATGTCCTCGCTTATAAGCGGGAATTAAATGATAAGAACACACGGACACATAGAAGAAAACAACAGACACTGGGGCCTATCAGAAGGTGGAGAGTGTGAGGAGGGAGAGATTTAGAAAAAATAGCTAGTGAGTACTAAGCTTAACACCTGGGTGACAAAATAATCTGTACAACAAGCCTCCATGACACAAGTTTATCTATATAACAAGCTGCACATGTTCCCCTGAATTTAAAATAAAAGTTAAATTTTAAAAAAATGTCAATTGTAGCATTATTTACTTACAATATTTAACCCTCTAAATCTCCAACTATAAGGCATTAGTTGTGCAAATTGTGTTTCATCCAAAAGAACCTAAAGGGTAGGTGCAGTGGCTCACACCTGTAATCCCAGCACTTTGGGAGACTGAGGCAGGTGGCAGCTCACCTGAGGTCAGGAATTCAAGACCAGCCTGGCCAACATGGTGAAACCTCAACTCTACAAAAAATACAAAAATTACCTGGGTGTGGTGGTGCATGCCTGTAAACCCAGCTACCCAGGAGGCTGAGGCAGGAGAATCACTTGAACCCACCTGGGAGGCAGAGGTTGCAGTGAGCCAAGATCGCACCACTGCCCTCCAGCCTGGGCGACAGAACCATCTCCAAAAAACAAATGAACCAACAAAAAGTACCTTGAATTTAAACTCCTCTAAGGCAGGGATTTTTGTGTGGGCATCAGCATATCCAAAATGCCTTCATGAAATGAGCCTCATTAAATATTATCAGATAGGCCAGGCAGTGGTTCACGCCTGTAATCCTGGCACTTTGGGAGGCCAAGATAGGCAGGTCACTTGAGTCCAGGAGTTTGAGACCAGGGGCAACGTAGCAAGACCTGTCTCTACTGAAAACACACACACATACACACACACACACACACACACACACACAAGAAAATTAGCCAGGTGTGGGGATGTGCACCTACAGTCCCAGCTACCCAGGAGGCTGAGGTGGGAGGATCACTTGAGCCCAGGAGGTTGAAACTGCAATGAGCCATGATTGCACCACTGCACTCCAGCCTGGGCAACAGAGTGAGACCCCATCTCAAAAAAAAAAAAAAAAAAATCAATATATCAGATCAATTCAACCTGAATGATGAAACACCCAGCACCATGGAAAATCATGACATGAGAAAATGTTCACAATACAGTAAGTAAAAGAAAAAAGAAACAGATTGTAAGGCTCTACATACATCATAACCACAGTTTTGTTTAAAGGAAAAGAAATATATGTATCTTTGCATATTAAAAGACTAAAGCAAAGTAAACCAAAACATTAACAAAGGCTATTTCTGGTGAATGAGATCCTAGGAATTTTTCTTTTCTTTCTTTCCCTTCTTTCATTTCGTGTTTGCGTGTGTGTGTTTGTGTGTGTGTGCTCTATATAGAGTATTTCAGATTTTCTACAAATAACATTTATTCCTTTTTCAAACAGAAAATAAGACAGTAAAGTGAGATCAGGCACAGTGGTTCATACCTGTAATCCCAGCACTTTCAGAGGTTGAGTTGGGCAGATCACTTGAGGTGAGAAATCTGAGAACAACCTGGCCAGTATGGTGAAACTTCGTTTCTAATAAAAATACAAAATTAGCTGGGCGTGGTGGCACGCTCCTGTAATCCCACCTGCTCAGGAGGCTGTGTCAGGAGATTTGCTTAAACCTGGGAGGTGGAGGTTGCAGTGAGCCAAGATCACACCACTGCACTCCAGCCTGGGTGACGGAATGAGACTCCACCTCAAAAAAAAAAAAAAAAGAAAAGAAGACAGTAAAGTACTTTGGAATCCATGTGGAGTTATGGTGATTTCTGAAGCAATAACGGAATTGTCAGGGATCTGCAGGGAACACCCTGCCCATTGGTCAACAGCACACCTCCCAGCAATTCAGCGGTTTCTCAGACTACAGTCAAAATGGCACCTTCCGGATCTTATGCATAAACCGGCACCACCCGTCCTCTTGTTTACTGAGTATTTTTCCTCAAATTGAGGATTTTTATTTAAAGATATTTCTTTAAAGGGAATCTTGATCATGACCATAAAGGGAAATCAGTATCACTTGTCATAAATAAAATGAAACTGTACAATCGATTTCATTGCTTTAAGTGGCCTTATTTAGCTCTAGCTGAATACTGTTGCCTGTAGAAGGTTCTGAGTCGGAGACCTGCTCGCTCTTTTGTAACAAAGGAAGGTTAGCAAATGTAAGAGAGGTGGGCGTTAAAGACATATTTGCAGCAAATAAGCCTTTCTTCTGATATTGTCTGAAGGCTTGAAAGTGGATTGAAGGAGGAATGACATGCTGAAGTGGCATCGTTGTCTGGGGTAATATCGGAGGTTCGTTGTCCCATGGCCACAGAAAACTAGGACTCAGATACACCCGAGTGGGGTTAAGAGAGGAAGTTTAATAGGCAAAAGAAAGCGAAGAGCTCTCTGCACAGAGAGGGGTCTGGGAGAAAGTGGGTTGCTGCTTCAGTGGTGAAATGCAAGAGGTTTTATAGGTGAGCTAGAGGAGGCGGTGTCTGATTTACATAGGGCATGAAGGGTTGGTCGGACCAGGCGTGTCATTTGCATAAGGTATCAAGAAGTTGATCACCCCACCCTAATCTTTTGTTATGCAGATGGATTCTCTACCTGGCCGGCGCCATGTTGCCTGCTTCTTTTTTTTTTTTTTTTTTTCTTTTTTTGATGAAGTCTTGCTCTGTGCCCAGGCTGGAGTGCAGTGGTGAGATCTCAGCTCACCACGACCTCCATCTCCCAGGTTCAAGCAATTCTCCTGCATCAGCCTCCCAAGTAGCTGGGATTACAGGTGTACGCCATCATGCCCAGCTAATTTTTATGTATTTTTAGTAGAGACAGGATTTCACCATGTTGACCAGGCTGGTCTCAAACTTCTGACCTCAAGTGATCTGCCTGCCTGGACCTCCCAAAATGCTGGGATTACAGGCTTGAGCCACCGCGCCCAGCCAACCCTGGTTCTTTACTGTACATTTGGTGACACAGAAAAAGGAAGATGGAGCCTCCATGTTGGACATACTCGGCTTCCAGGTAGCCCTTTTCTATTGGCGCAGTTACCAGCGTTTACCCGTGAAAGCTCCTAGCTTGCTTACTTATGTTTGCAGCTTGATTTTTCAGGCTGCTCTTTGTTAATTTGGGGGCTGCTTTTTGTTGAAATGGAACCCTTGCCGAGGACTCCTTTCTAATTTCTTTCCAGCTCCTGTATCAATTTGATCCACGTCATTTACTGCAATGTCCCTGTAGTACACGCAAGTATTTCTCAGGCTACCAGTGGTAGGCATCCCACAATCCAGGGCTCACTGGGCCTCACCACTGAGCCTAAATGAAGCCCTGGGGTGCACCAGCCTCTGCCACACTGGGGCTTCACTGCACCCTCTGCACTGTCCCATACCTATAGCCCTATTGTCAGAGGCTTGTGAACCACAGCAACTCCATCTTGAATAGGGGCTGGGTAAAATGAGGCTAAGACCTACTGGGCTGCGTTCCCAGATGGTTAAGGCATTTTTTTTTTTTTTTTTTTTTTTTTTTTTTTTTTTGAGACAGAGTCTCGCTCTGTCGCACAGGCTGGAGTGCAGTGGCGCGATCTCGGCTCTCTGCAAGTTCCACCGGGTTAAGGCATTTTAAGTCACAGGATGAGATAGGAGGTCGGCACAAGATACAGGTCATAAAGACTTTGCTGATAAAACAGCTTGCAGTAAAGAAGCCAGCCAAAACCCACCAAAATCAAGATGGCAATAACAGTGACCTCTGGTCATCCTCACTGCTACACTCCCACCAGCCATGACAGTTTACAAATGCCATGGCAACATCAATAAGTTACCCAATATGGTCTAAAAAGAGGAGACATGAATAATCCACCCCTTGTTTAGCAGATCATTGAGAAGTAACCATAAAAATGAGCAACCAGCAACCCTCAGGGCTGCTCTGCCTATGGAGTAGCCGTTCTTTTATTTCTTTACTTTCGTAATAAACTTGCTTTCACTTTGTAGACTCACCCTGAATTCTTTCTTGTGCGAAATCCAAGAACCCTTTCTTGGGTTCTGGATCAGGACCCTTTTCCTGTAACATTACTACCCTTGGGCTCCAGGTGTGGGACAGTGCAGAGGGGGACAGTGAGAAGCCCAGAGACCAAAGTGGGGCGCTGACTCCACAGGTCACTCTTAGACCTTAACGAGTATCTTCTCCCACCCTAGGGAAGGAACACAGGTGAGGGAAGCAGCCAGCTCTGCTCTCTCCAGCCTGGTAAAAGTGTGAGATGTGAGTTTCTGGGATGCTGGGCAGGAGGAACTGGGGTGAATGATTTGCAGTCATGTTTGCCAGTTGCAGAACCAGGAAAAATGATCCTTTCCTTCCTCGAGCACTATCAACTGAACTGCACCAGCTCCATTAGCGCTGGAAGCATCCATATGAAATTATGGGGCTTATGATGGCTTTGTCTGGGAAACTGTTCATTTCTGATCGGAAGTTCTATTACACATGAATTTAATTCTAAACAGTGTTACCAACAGCCCCAAATGATTTACATTTTAAGCAATCTTCTTTCATTATCTCATACCTTGTCGAGGAGCAAAAGATGGATTTTTATGGGCTTCTATGATGAGAAATGATTAATGCCCCTAAATGGGTGCCTGTCTCTACTCCTGCCATTCTGACAAGGGGTCCCATTCCTCAGTTCTGCTTCAGTGGGCATATTTGAGAGCTGAGATCAAAGAAAGGGCATGGAGAAAGAACCTTACAAACTTTTCTTAAGTTGGATCTAAATAGGGTAAACATTTCCAGTTAGGGCATTGAACACCATTTGGTACCTAACATCGTCTTTCACCCAGTAGGAGAAAGTAAAAAGAGAGAGAGAGAAGGAGAAAGTTTGTCCACTAATAAAGCCAAAGCCTGTAGCAAAAGCTTGAAAATGTATGAGAAGGCCCAGGCGCAGTGGCTCACACCTATAATCCCAGCACTTTGGAAGGCCTAAGCAGGCGGATCACCTGAGGTCAGGAGTTTGAGACCAGCCTGGCCAACACGGTGAAACCCCGTCTGTACTAAAAATACAAAAAATTAGCCAGGTGTGGTGGCGGGTGCCTGTAGTCCCAGCTACTCGGGAGGCTGAGGCAGGAGAGTCACTTGAACTCGGGAGATGGAGGTTGCAGTGAGCCAAGATCGCACCACTGCACTCCAGCCTGGGTGACAGAGCAAGACTCCATCTCAAAAAAAAAAAAAAAAAAATGTATGAGAAACAATTGAGTGTAACCTTTCAGGGTCAGGGAGAGAGAGGGCACTGCCCTCCAGACAGACGCAAATCTGGAATGTTGCCTCCCACACTGATGCCATAACGAGGCACCTCAAAGGTAGGAGCAGATGAGGCACTCCAGCTTTCCCGCCTGCTTTACCTCTGCCTTTGGGATCATTCTTTCCAGGGGGCATCAGGACAACCAGCTCAGAAACACCGTGAGGGTAAGGTTGTTGGACGAGCTGCTACAAAAACACTTTTCTGGAAATCTCCGTTCACACACCAGAATCAGATGGGACATGCCTCAAGAGACAGATACTCTTCTCCAGTTCCCTGCAGTGAATTCCTTCCCCTACTCCCGTCAAAGGAAGGGAGGTCTGTTTGAGGATGATGGCCTGAGTGAGCCTTTGCCATTGAATGGTTGGCTGAGAGGCTGAGCCACTGGGAGGAAAACGTGGAGTGAGTTGTGTCTGAGACCTCCCCACAGAGAGGGGTCACTTTAGACTCCATCCAAATCATAGCCCAAGTTCCCAGCCCAAAAGCTAAGAAAGTAAACAAGACGCAAGAAATTCAGGTGCTCTGATTTTCAAATTATAGAAAATATGCAAAAATAGCCTCAGAAAAAAAAATCACCTTTGCAACATCAGAAACCCTGCCTTCCTCTAGGACTCTGTGGTTTGGACGGCCTCAGAGGCACTGCCCAAAAATAACCAACCGCAAGTCGAGGAACCAGAAAACAAATTGAGCTGCAGAATGTGAACGGCCTCCATTCGGCGAAGGGGGTGGGTCATGTCCTTGAAGCAGGGCCCACGGTTACCCTGAGCCCCCTAGAACACTCCTCCCTCCCTCTACAGTTCATGGTATCTTTAGAATCAAGGCTACAAACTGCATGAATAGCGAGTAATTCAATTAACTCTATAGTCTGTGATGAAAAAAAGGGCCATTTTGCTAGCTCTAGTGGAGCACTAGTTTAACCCTGGTGCTCAGGAAATTCCCAGGCCAGACAGCATATTAAACCAGCTCTTCAACTTAAGAACAATTACTGTCATTTATCAGCCTGAATAGCAATAATGCACAAATCGACACCTTTCAGGAGGCAAAAAGCTAGCGAGGTGTAATGATATGCAAAGCCACAGCACTCTACATTTTGAACTGTCTCCATCCCATCAATACATCTCCTACTACCTACAATTTATCAATACAAATGTGGTGCCCAATGAAGGCAAGACCAAGAAGATAAATATGAAGAGGGTGAGGGGAAAAAAGGCTCAGGAATGTTTGAATTTTAAAATGATGAAGTACAGATCACATTCTTAAAGCATTTTACATGCAATGACCCGATCACATCAAGTTCTTTCCTGAAAGAAGAAACAGAATAAAGGGATTTTTCTACCCCAAGGTTGCAGGCAGATGCAGGTCTTCTCTTCCATTGCCCAGATCATGTCTTTACGTGGAAGTTTGTGATTCTTTAGGTCTCTGATAAAAGTAAATAAAGATATTGTTAATCATAGGGATGAATTTTCATAGAGCCTTTTTCCTGATTACTTTCACATCTATCCTTTTTTAATTTAATTTAATTTAATTTTTTTTGTTTTTGAAACAGAGTCACTCTGTTGCCCAGACTAGAGTGCAGTGATGCAATCTCGGCTCACTGCAACCTCTGCCTCCTGGGTTTAAGCTATTCTCCTACCTCGGCCTCCCGGGTAGCTGGGACTACAGGCATGTACCACCACACATGGCTAATTTTTCTACTTTTTAGTAGGGACAAGGTTTTGCCATTTTGGCCAGGCTGGTCTTGAATTCCTCACTACAAGTAATCCGCCTGCTTCAGCCTCCCAAAATGCTAGGATTACAGGCATGTTGTTTTAATTTTATAATATCTGCAAGAGGTAAGATAAATGTTATGATACCCATTTTGAAAGCAGGGGGAACTGAGGCATGCTGTGATTGAGATACTCTCTACATGAGTCAGACACTGGCAGAGCAAGGGCTAGAAACTGAGTCCGGACTAAGTCACAGCACATCCAAGGCAAAACAAAGACTGCAGGAACTTCAGTACGGGTGGCGCAGGTGGGAGTAGGAGCCGCGAGGTGGGGCAGAGCAGAAACAAACAATTCCACATTTCAGGCTGGATATGGTGGCTCATGCGTGTCATCCCAAGTCTTCGGGAGGCCAAGGAGGGCAGATCACTTGAGGTCAGGAGTTCAAGACCAGCCTGGTCAACATGGCAAAACACTGTAGTAAAAATACAAAAATTAGCTGGGTGTGGTGGTACAGCACCTATAGTCCCAGCTACTCAGGAGGCTAAGGCAGGAGAATCGCTTGAACCTGGGAGATGGAGGTTGCAGTGAGCTGAGATCATGCCACTGAACTCTAGCCTGGGCCACAGAACAAGACTCCATCTCAAAAAAAAATTTTTTAAATAAAAAAAATTCACATTCCAAAAACAGATGAATAGAATTTCAAGTCTGCAGAGCACACAGACTGAGACCCTACTGCACGCCAGGCACTGATGGAGGCAAAGACAACGCCAGCCCAGACCAAGGCCCTGCTTGTAGTCCTCCCCTCCCACATACCCAGCCCTCCCCAACACACACTGACATTTTGCTTAGCAGCATCATTTAGCTGGATAGAATACGTTTACTTTCTGTGGAGGGAAGCCAAGGAGGGTGGTACCCAAGACAGGAAACATTCCTACAAAGGCAACAGGGACAGGGGGTCCCATGGGAGCTCTTCATGCAAGTCAGGCAAACAAGGACCTCCCAGCTGGTGCCTCAAGGAAACCGGGGAATTGTTTGCCACTGCAGACATTTTTATCCTTCACCTTCCAACCATTTCACAGACCCATCCAGGCCCTCCCAGCCATTTCATCACAGACATTCATCATCTCAGTCCAGGAATGTTGTTTCTGTTTTTGTTTTCTTTTGTTTGAGATGGAGTCTTGCTCTGTCACACAGGCTGGAGTGCAGTGGTGCGATCTCAGCTCACTGCAGCCTCCGCCTTCTGGGTTCAAGCAATTGTCCTGCCTCAGGATTCTCTTGCCTCAGCCTCCTGAGTAGCCGAGATTACAGGCATGCTCCACCACACCTGGCTAATTTTGTATTTTTAGTAGAGACCGGGTTTCACCACGTTGGCCAGGCTGGTCTTGCACTCCTGAGCTCAGGGGTGATCTACCCACCTCCGCCTCCCAAAGTTCTGGGATTACAGGGGTGAGCCACTGCGCCCCGCCCTCAGCCTAGGAATTTTGAAATGGCCTCCAACTCTAGCATGCAAACTCATGCCCTCTCTCTAAGCAATATTTTCAACCTATTTGAAAAGGAAAATAGTAATTGGTGATAAAATGTAAAGGATTTGTTTGCTTCTACATTTCTTTGGAAGATTAGCTGTTTTTTTCTTTTCAAAAAAATTCCACTTATCTTTATTTCTTAAGGTAATACCTACCTAATTTTTCTTTTTCTCTCTCTCTCTCTTTTTTTTTTTTTTTTTTTAGAGACAAGCTTTAGCACAGTGGCATGATCATAGCTTACTGTAGCCTCAAACTCCAGGGCTCAAGCGAACCTCTTGCCTCAGCCTTCTCAGTAGCTGGGACTACATGTACATGCCACCATGCCTAGCTAATTTTTTTTACAGACATAAGGCCTCACTATGTTGCCCAGGCTGGCCTCAAACTCCTAGGCTCAAGCAATCCTCCCGCCTTGGCCTCCCAAATTGTTGGGAATACAGGCATGAGCCACAGCACCTGGCCCCTACCTAATTTTAAATCATATACAACACACACACACACACACACACACATACATGAAACGATCATATCTTCTAACAGCACTGAGATAATCATTTGATGAATGACATCTCATGTCTTAATTTTTCCATGGATAAAGGAAAGCCCTAAACAAATTCTTATTTTCTGACATCAAATAAGAATGTGGGTGCATTTCCCTCCCTTTATAAGAAATTACACCTTGCTCTTACTATTAAATTAGAATACCCTCTCTTCTTTTCTAAAATTTGGCTGCTGTACAATAAATACACAAATCAAAGAGACATAGGATCCAGACGCCAATTGGCAGACGGCACTATGAAATAAGCACCAGGACACAGGCATGCGGAAGTGTTACAACCTGTTCCAATCTGCTCCCTGTTCCCCCTTAAAACAAAAGAAGAGAGTCCAAACCCTCCTACACACACACACACACATACACATGCACACACACACACATACAGCAAAGTTTAGGAGGTTTAAATATGGCCTAAGCTGCTAAGAAGAAGAGTCACCCAACTACTTTGGACCTGGGTTTCTCATTCTTGCTGCTGAGCTGCAATATTTGCCCCATCTTGCCAAGTGAAGATGGTGTGAACCTGTCATGCAACTGCTGAGAAGTTTGGAAAAGCCTGGGGTTTTGCCAGTATTATTATCATCCTCGTCATCGTTGCCATCAGGCCAGAGAAATTTTCCAAGTCCTGGAGGTGTGGCCATTAGAATTACCTCCATCATTTATGTGATGAAATCCTTTCAGAGATACAGGGGAGGCAGAGAATAGGTGGGTGTAGCAATTAGGACACTTTCGGTTGCAAGCAACAGAAAGTCCAACCCGAAAAGGGCTGAGGCAAAAGAGAAGATATAGACTCATGTATGTGAAAGGTCCAAAGAGTAAACTGGCTTTGGGCAGGAATCAGTTAGAAACCTACCGTTACCAACCTCTCCTACTCTGCTTCCCGGGGTAACCCTCTTCCCCAACATAACACTTGGACCAGCAGAAAATGAGTTCAAACCAAAGCTCAGAACTGACACTGATTGGCCCAGACAGCATTGACTTGGGTCGTGTGTTCATGCCTGAGCCAATCACTGCAGCCAGAGGGATGAAATGCATTGATTGGCTTAAACTAGATCATATACCTCTCTGCAGCCTAAGGGCAAGATCTTCACCAAAGCACGTGGGCAAAGAGAAGTGATGTGTGAGCCTCAGGCGGCAAAACCGGGAGGACTGGGTGTTGGGAGGTCAAATGCAACAAATGCCCACTTCAAGACTCCATCTTTGGTCAGACCAAAAATCTCCAATTCTGTTGACCAAGATATCGTACCCAGAGTTCACTCACAGTTTGAGTAGAGAATATAGCCGCTTACTTGTGTTGAATGTCCTATGCCTTCTACATCTAGGCTGAATATGGCCTCTGCATCACTGAAATCTGATGAATTCACAAAAAGGACTCCTAAAGATGAGTTTTGCACTCACCAGTGTCCAGGATTTTAATAGCTGCCATTCTTGACCTCTAAAGCTCAGGCCAGAAGATTAAACAGTCCCTGGTCAAGAACTAAAGAAATGAGGTGAACTGCAGGGCTAGTCACTTCTTTTTATATATTTTTTTAAGTTTAATTAAGATTACAGGTCAGATTAAGTAATTGCTTTCTATAGGAGATAGATAAACACAGAGACAGTTGAACCAAGATTGTTTAAAGAAACCACTTAGTTTCAACTTCAAGATGTTCTTTTTTCTCATCTATTAAACTGTATTTGTTGAAATATACCTATAGGCAAGTGCGCAAGTTGTAAGTATACACCTCAATTCTTATCCCAACATAAACACATTCAAGTAACTACTATTGAGGTCAAGAAATGGAACATTACTGGTGCCCCAGAAACTCCTTTGGGACCCCTCCCAAACAGCATCCTCCCCTTTCCACCCAAAGATAACTACTGTCCTGACTTCTAACAACGTAGATGAATTTTGCCTAGTTTTGGAACTTTATATAAATGGAGTTACACAGCGTGTACTCTTATGCCTGGATTCCTTCTTTCAAAAGAGAGTCATCCAAGTTGCTACATACAGTACAGCTCATTCATTTTTCTTACTGTTTAATAATTCATTACATGGATATTCTGAAATCTGCGTATGCAATCTATTTGGGATTATCATTTGGGCTATTGTGAGTGTTCTTACGCATATGCAGACATTTCTGTTTCGTTTTCCATGCAGGAGGGGAACTGACGTAGGTTCACCTTTGGTAAATAAAGGCAAATAGTCTTCTGACGTGTATACACCAATTGATGCCCCTAGCAGCAGTAAGACCTTCCTGAACACCGTTGCCCACTAGTTACTACTGCCTTATCAGTTCAGCTCTGTTCCTAAATATGACCCCACTAAAAGTGGCTATGTGTAGAGCTCGGGAAGCAGCCAGAGCTCAGTTTAAATCCTGGCTTTGCCACTTACTAGCTGTAAGTGTTTCTTTGGAGAATTTCACTTAGCCTCAGATTCTTGATCTGTGAAGGGCCTGTAATCATCATGTTCTTACAAGAATCAAATTGGATTTTATAAACCAAAGTGCTTTGCAAACTGTTAAACTGCATACCCATGTTAGGAATTAGAAGGAAACTGTGGGTCCCTGAGGCCAATATTACAGTCACCAAGTGTTAAGATAGAATTCTCCCCACAGCATTAGAAAGGTAGACCATAGCAAGTTAGAAAGACCTGGGTTACTATATGACCTTTGAGGAGTCACTCAATCTCTTTGATCCTCAGTTTTTTCATCTGTGAAATTAGGGCAACAAGGCTTCCCTGAGAGGATTGTGAAGATAAAAACAGATAATATATCAGAAAAGAAGGAGAGGGAGAGCAAAGTGGAGAGAAAAAGAGAGAGAAAGAGAATCTAAGTGTTGATTCGAGTACCTACAAGTGCTCAAATAACGATGGTCATTATTAGTAAAAGTCTAGAAAATATGGGAGAAAACCTGGTTCCCTGAATCCTTTTCATCGATACTGTCATCTTCAATGAGGAAGGTGGGTTACGTGAAAAATTAGCAATTGATAAAATTTGGCTTTTCTGTCTCAAGGTCTCTTTGTTTTGTTTTGTTTTGTTTTTTCTGCCTGTTTCACCCATTTAAAGACTCAGCATACCCAGGCTGTCTTAAGATCCATCTCCTTAAGAAAAGCTTGCTATCAGGGCTGGTGTGGTGGCACATGCCTGTAGTCTCAGCACTTTGGGAAGCCAAGACATGCAGCTCGCTTGAGCTCAGGAATTCCAGACCAGCCTGAGCAACATGGTGAAACCCTCACTCTACAAATACTACAAAAAAAAAAAAAAAAAAAATAGCCAGGCATAGTGGTGCATGTCTGTAGTCCCAGCTACTCAGGAGGCAGAGATGAGAGGCTCATCTCAGCCCAGGAAATCAAGGCTGCAGTGAGCCATGATCGGCCCTCAAGCCTGGGCAACAGAGTAAGATCCTGTCTCAAAAAAAGAGAGAGAGAGAAAAGCTTGTTATCAGGAAAATGTGAAATGTCAGCATTCAGTAAGACAATCCCAGAATATCAGAGCTAGAAGGTACCTGAGGGCATACAACCCATCCAGTTCATTGTACAGATAGTGAAGCTAGGGCCAGAAGTCTAAAGTAGCACCACTGGTTAGCAGCAAAGCCAGAGCTAGGGCCTAGCTCTTCTGACAACAAGCCCAGGGCTCATTCTTTAGTAGCTTAATACCAATGTTAATCTGTATCTCCAGTGTAAATAAAAGAATTGGTTCTTTCTTAAAGACCTTTCAAGCATTAGAGAAAGAGTTCAATCACATGTAATCAACCCCTAAATTAAACAGGCCCTGCTAAAATTTAACACACAGACATAGACAAAAACCATCCGTGTTTATATTTTAAATAACAACATCTTTCTTTTAAAAAATTGGAGAACTCCTTCTAGCCATGACAGAATAACTGATATGAGACTTGCCTTCCTGCCAAAAATAACTATAAAACTAGACAAATACATGAGGCAACTGTTTTCAGACATTGAACAACAGACAGTGCAGGACTGTAATTTTGAGAAAAGGCATACACATGAGGTGAGCCCCATTGTTTATCTAGCTTTCTGGCTGGAGGCACCTTTCTGTCAAGGCACAAAGATGGGAAGTCCAAATGGAGCAATAGTTGCACTGAGCTGAGGAGGTGGAGATTGGAGTCCTACCTTGTTGAAGTGGCTGGATTTTATGAAGCAGAATAACAGAGAATAGTGATCTTCACAAAGAACATGGGGCCTTGGCTGCAGGCACAGAAGTGCATGCAGAGTGAGATTCCAGTTAGCCTAGCAGATGTCTCCTACTATGGAGCTGTGAATGGTATGGTGATACCAGAGGTCATGCACTGCTAAAAAACCACTGAAATTTTGGTTAAGCCAAGGTACAGAAAGTTCACTGAATGCTCCAAGCCTCCAGCTGAGACCTCAAAAAGGCCATGCCTTTGGGTTAAGGACCATGACCCTAAGTGAAGGCAATACCATAAGACTCAGCTCAAAATTAAAATAGATCTGAACAACAAATTAAGCCAACTCTAACATAACAGAAGGGATCTACCAATAATGTTACTGATGGGACAAACATTAAAACTCTTTAAAGAAAAATATGACATAATTTGGGATCTCCACAGTGCATTTTTCACAATGTCCACTATGCAGTCAGAAATTACTAGACATGAAAAGGAGCATCAAAATATGATCCATAATTTTTTTTTTTTTTTTTTTTTGATACAGAGTCTCGCTCTGTCACCCAGGCTGGAGTGCAGTGGTGCGATCTCCACTCACTGTAAGCTCCGCCTCCCGGGTTCCCGCCATTCTCCTGCCTCAGCCTCCTGAGTAGCTGGGACTACAGGCACCTGCCACCACGCCCAGCTAACGTATTTTTTTAGTAGAGACGGGGTTTCACCGTGTTAGCCAGGATGGTCTTGATCCCCTGACCTTGTGATCCACTCGCCTTGGCCTCCCAAAGTGCTGGGATTACAGGCATGAGCCACCATGCCCGGCCTATGATCCATACTTTTTTAAAAGCATTCAATAGAAAATGACCCCAAGAATACCCTCATGTTGAAATTAGTAGGAAAAGTCTTTCAAACAGCTACATAAATATGTGTTCAGGTACTTAAAAGATAACCATAATGAGTGAAGAACAGAGATATAAAAAATTTTTTTAAAGAACCAAATGGAAATTCTGAAGCTGAACAGCACAATGCCTAAAATGAAAGCTCTGCATAAACTTAATATAAAATTAAAGACTACAAATGAAAGTTAATGAACTTAAAGACAAATCAAACCAAAGAACACAGAGAAAAACATGGGGGTTGGGGAATAAACAGAGGCTCAGAGACTTGCGGGGAAAATACAAGCAGTCAAATAGATATTTAATTGAAGTCCCAGAAAGAAAAGAAAGAAAGAAGATAGAAAAATGTGTGAAGGACTAACAACTACCTTTACATAAATTTTGTGGAAAGTATAAGTTTATAGAGCCAAGAAGGTCAATAAACCCCAAATGACGCAAACACCAAGAGGACTACACCTAGATGACATCAATGTCAAACTGCTGAAAATCAAAGATAAAGGAATGTCTGGGCATGTGATTACACCTGTAATCCCAGCACTTTGGGAAGCTGAGGCAGGTGGATCGCTTGAACCCAGAAGTTTGAGACCAACCTGAGCAACATGTGAAATCTCATCTCTACAAATGTATATATAAATTAGCTAGGTGTGGTGACACGTGCCTGTAGTCCCAGCTACTTTGAAGGCTGAGGTGGGAGGATCACTTGAGCCTAGGAGGTTGAGGCTGCAGTGAGCCATGATTGTGATACTGCACTCCAGCCTGGGCATTGGAGTGAGACCCTATCTCAAAAATAAAAATAAAGAAACAATCTTAAAAGCAGTCAATTAATAAAGGCTCATAGCTTACAGAAGAACAGTGATATTAATGACAGCTGACTTACCAGACTGGAATTTAGATCTATAAGAAAGAATGAACAACTGTAGAATGGTAAATATATGGGTAAATATAAAAAAATACTTTTCCTCTCTTAATTTTTTAGTAAAACAACGGTCTAATCAAAATTAGTAACACAGTGTCATAGGGTTTATTAAATATTACTAAAAATATGACATTTTTAGTCATAAATGCACAAAGGATGATTCAGCAAATGAACCAAAGCACAAGGGATGGTCCAGTAAATGAATTTTTCTGTTGTAAGGGTCTTATACTTTATGTGAGGTGATACAATATTAACTCAAAATAGACCATGATGAGTTAAGAATATACATCGTAATTCCTAGAGCAACCACCTAAAAAAAAAGTTACAAAGAGGTAGAGCTCTTTGTAATAAAATACATAAAAAGATGGATTAAAATGAAACCAGAGTACAATAATGCAAAAGTATTCAGAAAAGGAAGAACAGATAAATGCAAATCAGATGGAATAACTAGAAAATAAATTGTGATATGGTAGACTTGTAGATTATCAATCACTAAATTAAATACAATGGACTAAACTCTCCAGTCAAAAAGCACAGATTGCCAGATGGGATTCAGAAAGCTATATCCAACTATATGCTGTCTATAAGAGACATTTTAAATGAAAATAAATAGGTTAAATGGAAAAGGATGAAAAAAGACAATAAGCAAACAAAAAAGCTAGTTTGACTATATTAACATCAGACAGACTTCAGAACACAGAATATAAACACAGATAAAGAAGGACATTGTATAGCAATCGTGATTTCATAGTGAAAAATAGATAATTTATCAGGAAAACATAACTCAAAATATGTTACAAGCATATGTAACAATAATATGTAGTTATATATTATTATGTATAGATATATAACAATATATATTGTTATATATGTTGATATATATCAACATATATATCAATGTGATATATATAACACATATATATCATCATATATAACAATAAATAACAAAGTTTCAAAATACATGAAGCAAGACCAAAGAAAACTAAGGGGAAAATAATCCACAATTATTACTGGAGATTTTAACACCTGTCTCTTGGTAATCATTAGAACAATTAGACAATAATAATAAATATATACAATGTTTGAAGAACATTATCAATGAATGTGACCTAATTGACATTTTTAGAACACCGTACCCAACAATTGCAAAGTGCATGTTGTTTTTAAGTGCACCTCGAAGGTTTACCAAGAAAAATCATATTTTGGGTCAAATTAAAGTCTCAATAAACTTCAAAATGTTGAAATTTTAAAGAGTAAAATTTCACCACAATCAAAAAGCTGCAAATATGTATAAATTCACAACATGCTTCAAAATAATGCATGGGTTAAAGAAGTTACAAAAAAAAACCTTGCAAAATATTTAAACTAAATGATAATGTGTTCTTACACAGCATATGAAAGTTTGTGGGATGCTGCTACAGCAGTAATTAGAGAGAATTTATAGCTTTTAATGGGTTATGTTAGAAAAGAAGAAAGTTTTAAAATCGACAGTTAATGTTTCTATCTTAAGAAGCTGGAAAAAAGCAAATTAAGTTTAACCCAATGTAAGTATAAGGAAGACAATAATAAAGATGAATATCAATGAAGTTGAAAGATAGACAAATAATTGAGAAAATTAGTAAAACCACAAGTGTCTTTGAAAAAAAGTAACAAGGTGAATCCCAAGAAAAACTAAGAAAAAAGACAGTAAACACATATTTTCAGTATCAGAAATGAAAAGGAGGATGTCACTACAGATTCTACACATACTAAAAGGATAACAAGGCAAGATTATGAACAACTTAATTCCAGTATATTTGACAGTGTATATGAAATGAACAGATTTATTGAAGATTTTGATTCATCAAAAGGGATATTAGAAGAAATAGAACATCTGGAAAAGTCTTAATTCCATTAAAGAAGTTGAATTTGTAATCAAAAACAAACTTGAGGACTAATGGTTCCACTGGTGAATTCTATCGAATATTTAAGAAGAGAATAATCCCAACCTTACATAAACTCTCTCAGAAAATAGAAGATGAGAGAACATTCCTTCACAAGTTTTGTAAGGATAGGAGAATACTGATTCCAAACCTTGCAAAGAAATTAAAAGAAAGGAAAATTACCAGCCAATATTCCTTTTGAACCAGCCACAAAAATTGTCACGAAATATTAGCAAATAAAATTCTGTGATATAAAAAGAGAATAATACATCATGACCAATTAGAGCTTTTCACAGAATTTTAGGTTTTTTTCAACAGTCATATATAAATCAGTGTAATGCACAGTATTAACAGAAAAAGGGAAAGAAAAAATAATCTCACTAAATACAAAAAAAAGAACTATCGAGATTCAACATCCATATGTAGAAGAAAAATATTTTAACTAGAAAAGCAAAGGAACTTCATCAATCTGATAAAGGACTTCTGATAAATCTACAACCAACATTATGCTTAAGGGTAAACTACTAAATATGTTCCCCTAAAGATTGGAAACAAGGCAAGGAAGTTCTTTCCTACCATGTCTATTCAACATTGTCCTGGAGATACTAGCCAGTGCATTAAGAAAGAAAAAAAGCCAAGATCAAAAAAGAAGTAAAATTGTATTCATTTACAGATAGTATAGTGGGTTTATACAGAAGACCCTAAGAAATCTATAGAAAAATTGCTAGAACATCAGTAAATTTAGCAAGGTTGCAAGGTAACTCAGTATACAAAAGTAAATAGTATTTCTATGTATTGGTGGCAGCAAACAATTGGAAATGAAGCTTAAATAATTTAAGTTATATTTTATATTTTTGCATTAAAAATATAAAATATTTAAAAATACATTAACAAAGTAAGTGCGAGATCTTTGAAAACATTAACGAGAGAAATTAAAGAAGTAAAAGTAAATGGAAAAGGGTACCATGTTTATGAATTGGAAGACTCACTATTGATTGACTTCTAATATTGGAGGACTCAATACAAAATGCTCAATAATAATATATAGCTTCAATGCAATCCCAATCAAAATCCACAGACTAAATTCGCTACTGAAATGAAAAGAATCTGTAATAGCCAATGTTGAAATAAATGAAAAAGGACAATGTTGGGAGACTCATACTATCTAATTACTAAGCTACAGTAATGAAGACAGTAAGGTATTAGTATTAAAATAGATGAATAAATCAATGGAACAGAATAGATCCATAGGTACTGATTTTCATCAATGCCACCAAGGTCATTCAATAAGGAAAATAAGACTTTACAACAAATAGTGCTGAAGAACTGAATAAATATATGGGGTAAAGTGAACCTCAACCCCTACTTCACACTATACACAAAAAAAATCAACTTGAAACAGATTACAAGTATAAACATAAAAGCTAATACTGCCAGGTGCTGTGGCTCACACCTGTAATTCCAGCACTTTGGGAGGCTGGAGCAGAAGAATCACTTGAACCCAAAAGTTCAAGACAAGCCACAGCAAGACCCTATCTCTACAAAAAAAAATTAAAATATTAGCTGAGCATAGTGGTGGATACCTATAGTCTCAGCACATTGGGAGGCTGAGGTGGGTGGATCACTTCAGCCCAAGAGTTCAAGACTGCAGTGAGCTATGATTGCACCACTGCGCTCCAGCCTAAGCAACAGTGTAAGAGACCCTGTCTCAAAAAGTATAGTTTTGTAAATACTATAATATTAATAATATTATAGGAATAATATAATATTATAGTAATGCTAAATATTATAATAATTATAGTATTATATTTATAATTATAGTATTATCTTTATACTTATTATATTTATATAGTATTATAATATATAATACTAAATATTTATAGTATTACTATAATTTTATAATATTTTATAGTAATATATTACTATAATATTTATAATATTATAGTAATACTATATTAATACTATAATAATATAATTGGAGAATAATTTCATGACCTCAGATAGACAAACATCTCTTAGAGAAAATACAAAAGGCACTCACTTTAAAAGAAAAAAATGATTAACAAATTGAACTTCATGAAAGTTAAGAATTTTTACTCATCAAAAATTGCTGTTAAGAAAGTGGAAAGACTCCAGGCACAGCGGTTCACGCCTGTAATCCCAGCTTTTTGGGAGGCCGAGGTGGGCGGATCACAAGATCAAGAGATGGAGACCTTCCTGGCCAACTTGGTGAAACCCTGTCTCTCCTAAAAATACCAAAATTAGCCAGGCGTGGTGGCAGGCGTCTGTAATCCCAGCTACTCAGGAGCCTAAGGCAGGAGAATCGCTGGAACCTGGAGATGGAGGTTGCAGTGAGCTGAGATCGCACCACTGCACTCCAGCCTGGCGACAGAGCAAGACCCCATCTCAAAAAAAAAAGAAAATGGAAAGACAAGCCACAGACTAGGGAAAAATATTCACAATTTGTGTGTCTGACAAAGTACTTGTATCCAAAATACATAAAGAACTTAAATCAAAAATAAAAGACTTGAGCAGACTTTTCCAGAAAAGATATTTAAATGGCCAAAAAGCACATGAAAGGTGCTCAACATCATTAATCCTCTAAGAAATACAAATCAAAATTACAGTGAGATACTACTTCGCAACCACTAGGAAGGCTAAAATTAAAAAGACTAAGAATATCAAATGTTGGCCAGAATGTGAAACAACTGGAACTCTCATACATTGCTAATGGGGATTAAAATGGAACAACCAATTAGGAAAACTAGCAGTTTCTTGGAAATTTAAACATACACTTACTATATGACCCAGCAATTCCACTTTCAGATATTCTCCCAAGAGAAGTGAAAATGTATGTTCACACAAAACTTGTCCACAAATGTTCATAGCAGCTTTTGTCGTAATAACCATACAGCTGGATACAACCCCAAATGTTCATCAACAGAAGAATAGATAAACAAACTGTGGTGTATTCATACAATGGAATACTACTCAGTTGAGATGTACAATAACATGGATGAATCTCAGAAACCGTATGCTGAATGAAACATGCCAGGCACAAAAGGGTACATGTTATGTGATTTTACTTATTTGAAGTTCAAGACAGATAAAAGTAATCTATCATGATAGAAATCAGATCCACTATGGGTGGTGGGAATTCGCTGGAATGGGGCACAAGGGAACTTTCTGGAGTGAGGGAAACGTTCCATGTATTTTTTCATATATTCAAGGGATACATACACAGGTCTATTACCAGGGTGTATTGTGTAATGCTGGGCTTCTATGGAACCCATCACAAAAATTAACTCAAGTTGGATTAAAAACTTAAATGTAAGACCTCAAACTATAAAAATCCTAGAAGAAAATCTAGAAAAAAACTTTTCTGGACATTGGCCTAAGTAAAGAATTTATGACTAAGACCTGAAAAGCAAATGCAACAGAATCAAAAATTGACAGTTGGTTCTTCATTAAAGAGCTTCTGCATAGCAAAAGAAATAATCAACAGATTAAGCAGACAACCTACAGAATGGGAGAAAATATTTGCAATCTATGCATCCAACAAGGGGCAAATATCTAGAATCTATAAGGAAGTTAAACAACTCAGCAAGAAAAAACAAATAACCCCATATCTTGATAGTGGTGTTGGTTCCAGTTGTACGGTTTTGTCACCACTTGTAGAATTGTACAATTAAGGTATGTGTATTTCACTGTATACAGATTTTAACTTCAATTTAAAAAATGTAAAAACACATTCCATTTGTACTGAATATTGCTAATGCAGAACTCCAGCCCCTTACTAAGTCTCAACGGTGTTTTCTGAAGTTCCCAGAGTGGACTGTGTGTGCTCATGAACAAGTCTGTCAGGCTTCCGTGCAGCCCCTGCTGTCCTTGTGGCTTCTGCAGGCTCCTGGGGCTTCCCAAGCATCCCTGACTTTCCTGGCCTGGCTGCTGCCTCCCTTCCACTGCAGTCTCCCCTGTCTGTTCTATCTGGCTCCTCACACCAAACAAAGCTGTGGTTATTTATCTGTGCTGATGAGCCCCTAGCAGGTCACTCATAACTCTTCAGTAGAAGACTCCCAAACAGTGTTACTGTGAGAGTTCTGCCACCATTGTCATCATGCTTCTTTGTTGTTGGCCCCAGTGTTTGATGAGTTTTGTTGTTATTAATGTTGTTTTTCTGGAAAACTGCTCTTTCAGCTTTTTCTTAGACCCATCTTTCCTCCCAAGACTTGTGGCAGCTGGACCAGGACCAGAGATGAGCAGGAGACAACCTACTGTCCTTAGGATCACATCTCACTCCAGGGCTCACAGCTTTTCAAGGTCTTCCTTTGCAATGATATCCCTGCCCCGCCCCACCTCCTGAGAAGACAGACCATCCTGGACCCTCTCCTTCTCCCATATTTCGATGTGGATATCCAGGGACAGCTGATGTGCTCTTTTCCTTAATTTTTTTTTTTTTTTATTTCAGTCGCTTTAAGGGTTCAAGTGTTTTTTTGTTACATGGGTGAATTTGATAGTGATGAAGTCGGGGATAGTGGTGAAGTCTGCACCCATCGTCTGAATTGTGTATTTTGTACCCAATAGGTAGTTTTTCATCCTCAAACCCCCTCCCACCCTCTCCCCTTTTGAGTCTCCAGTGTTCACCATAACACTCTGTCTGCCCTTGTGTACCCATAGCTTAGCTCCCACTGACAAATGAGAACATGCTGTATTTGGTGGTCCACTCCTGAGTTACTTCCCTTAGGATAATGGCCTCCAGTTCCATTCAAGTTGCTGCAGAAGGCTTTGTTTCATTCTTTTTTATGACTGAGTAATATAACATGGTGTATATATACTGCATTTTCTTTATCTTGTCATTGGTTGATGGACGCTTTGGTTGATTCCGTATCTTTGCAATTGTCAATTGTGCTGCAATAAACATACACGTGAAGGTGTATTTTTGATATAATGACTTCTTTTCCTTTGAGTAGATACCAGTGACACTAATTTACATTCCCACCAGGAGTGTCTAAGTGCTGCCTTTTCACCACATCTGCCTGTTGCTGTTGACCGTCCCACTAGACCTCTATGAGCTCCTCTGATCTCGCCTAAGAAAATCTTATACTCCTTCCCATTATTCCCCAGTTTTTAGTAAAGTTTGTTAAACACAAGTTTATGCTAGCAAGGCTTTGGAGAAATGAGAGGAAGCCTGTCCACTTTGTCCCATGTGTAAACTCCAGGCTTCTCCCCATTTCTCAAAGCCCTCCAAGCATGAACTGTGTGTTTCACAAACTTTACTAAAGACTGGGGATTATAGGAGGGAACACACAGCAGAAGAGGAAAAATTTAATATTGGACACCTGATCTCTTGATTCCATCAGCCATGATCTTTTCCCCAGGGATCCCTGATTCCCTGGCAGATTACACACTGCAGGGGTCCTCTGTAATCCTCTTTCTCCCCTCTTCCCAAGTTTTGTCAGGGGTATTCAAAAGCAATCAAAACAAACAAACAGAAGATCTCAGTTAATATTGCAGCTATCTCAGTGACAGGCCCAGTCTGAAGTCTGTGCATCTCGGTTACCCACCATGCTTCGAACCCCAGTGCTTCAGGCCCACTCACTGCTCTCTACCTCAAAGTTGCAGACACAAGCTGCTGGGAATGGGCACATAGAGTCTCTTCCCACTTCTCCAACCCCTCAGCTTCAGGCATGCATCACTGGGTTGAACAAACCTTGGTCCTCTCGACTCCTTCCCACTACCTCTCTGCACCGGGTTGCACTAGGCTCCCAAGTCAGGCAGCCAGGGTTGCAGCCCCTATCCCTTTCAGAGTCTCCTCCAGGGAGGCTTCTCATTTTGGGGTATCAAGAGTGTCCACAAGGCCGGGCGCGGTGGCTCAAGCCTGTAATCCCAGCACTTTGGGAGGCCGAGACGGGCGGATCAAGAGGTCAGGAGATCGAGACAATCCTGGCTAACACGGTGAAACCCCGTCTCTACTAAAAATACAAAAAACTAGCCGGGCGAGGTGGCGGGCGCCTGTAGTCCCAGCTACTTGGGAGGCTGAGGCAGGAGAATGGCATAAACCCGGGAGGCGGAGCTTGCAGTGAGCTGAGATCCAGCCACCGTACTCCAGCCCGGGCGACAGAGCAAGACTCCGTCTCAAAACAAAAAAAAAAAAAAGAGTGTCCACAGCATGGAAGCGGTGAACAGGTAACACTTCTACACTGCTGGTGGGAATGTAAACTAGTACAACCGCTACTGAAAACAGTGTGGAGATTCCTTAAAGAACTAAAAGTAGAACTACCACTTGATCCAGCAATCTCACTATTGGGTCTCTACCCAGAGAAAAAGAAGTCATTATATGAAAAAGATACTTGCACATGCATGTTTATGGTGGCACAATTCACAGTTGCAAAAATGTGAAACCAGCCCAAATGCCCATCAATCAACAAGTGGACAAAGAAACTGTGAGATACAGATATAGATAGATATAATGGAATACTACATAGCCACAAAAATGAATGAATTATGGCATTCACAGCAACCTGGAGGAGACTGGAGACTATTACTCTAAGTAAAGTAACTCAGGAATGGAAAACCAAACATCATATGTTCTCACTCATAAGTGGGAGGGAGTTAAGCTATGAGGACACAAAGGTGTAAGAATGACACAGTGGACTTTGGGGACTCAGGGGGAAAGGATGGGAAGGGGGTGATGGATAAAAGACTACAAATTGAGTCCAGTGTATACTGCTCAACTGATGGGTGCATCAAAATCTCACAAATCTCCACTAAAGAACTTACTCGTGTAACCAAACACCACCTGTTCCCCAATAAACAATAGAAATTTAAAAAAAATTTTTTAAAGTGTGCCCACAAGACACACACATCTTATGCTTAGCCTTGAACATCCAATATCCCCATTTCAATAACTACCCTGTTGATGTTTGCATTGCTATGGCTGTGTCCATTTTACCTCACAATCAGTTTTAGATGATTGCAGAACCAAAGCAAATGATTTGCAGTAGGGTTGGGATTTAAAGGTCTGGTTTGGGTACTGGAGCTATGCTCTATCGTTGGGTTTTCACTGACTAGGTGGGTGACCTCGGGCAAGCTACAGCAGATTACCTTGAAGTGACTTTGGCAAGTTACCCCACTATGCCTCATTTTTCCCATCTGTAAAATGAGGGTAATACCAGGATCATGGGGTGGGGTGAGGATTGAATGAATTAATATGTGGGAAGGGTGTATAATAGAACAGCATCTGCAAGAGAGTAAGTGCTACTTAAACGTTTGTTAAATAAATTATGACCATTATATAAATTGTCTTCACGGACTTCAAAAGGAGGACATGACATACGGTGGGAAAGTGAGTCGAAGAAACCAAAACTTGTATACATTCCTTTAAATACACCACTTGTGTTAATATTTTTAATTCAGCTAAGGGGTAAATTATATAGATGTGCACACAAGGTTGCTTTTAGCTTAGTCAACAAGAGCAGAAGCTTCAAGATGGCAACATAAAACAACATCCAAGACAATGTTGAAAGAAAGGTGAATGATATAATTGGGGTCAAGCCATCTTCAATTGAGGGCACTCTCTTGGCTCCACTTCCCCTCACTGTAAGAAATACAATTGGAGGGATAAATACAAGGACATAGGCCCCGAAGATGCCTGAGTGGCCAGAGAAGAGAGACCCCTAAGCTGGCTTGCAGGCTACCGGGCTGGGGGCGGAGTGGGGAAGAACATTCCTCGGTGTCCTCTTATGAGGCAGAGGGGACCAGACTGTCCATCACAGCATCATAATGCTTAAGTGGCATGAAGTCGTAAAGCCCACAGTGAAGCAGGGATGCTCCACAGCCAACGGAATCTCTCTCTCTCTCTCTCTCTCTCTCTCTCTCTCTCTCTCTCTCTCT